>NW_019396156.1:0-100963 GCF_000591075.1 Eurytemora carolleeae
CCTGGGATTTAAGACAGCTGTATGTCGGATTTACATTATATTTTGTTAATCCGACCTTAAAAGCAAAATAAGGAAACCACTTTAGTTCTTCTATCTTAAAATATTTTATTTGTCCATAGTCCATAAAAGTGACTAGTAGAAAGACAATGAACCTAATTTACAGAATTCATCAATTTAGAAATTGAAATAAAGACGATATCTTCCTCATTGTCACCTAGATGAAAGTTTAAATGGTACTGTTGTTGATAGGACCTTTAATGGGTTGTTAACCACCTATTAGTCCCTTACAACATTTACTTTTGGTTTAACGTATATGAAGTGTTTATAAGAAGAAAGTTAATGTAATAGTATTTACATACTTTGGGATTTTTCAGCGTATGGAATTCACATGATCCAATTAAAGTGCCTTCATTCAAACTTTTTTCTTTTTGGATCTGCTGGTATTGTAAACGCAGACCCTCCTTTTCTTAGTCACGTCAAACTAAAGTAAAATGCAAGTAAGATTGACAACTTATATGTTTTGATCATAACTTCTCTTATTGTAGAGATATTGAAAAGAACAAAAATGTTTTGAATTTATAATATGTAACCAAATAAATTAGCTTTTCATACACTTGTGCGTAAAATCATAACTAGAGGAGCAACGGAGTCACAAAGCTGTAACAGTAATGTCAATTGAAATTGACCTTATCCTTCTGGTTAGTTTGAAGTGTAGTTGGCTTGGCAATTGGGTATCATACATTTTACTTTGTGGCACCGACGAACCTGAATTTATCAGAATTATTCATTGAATTTCTATACATAAAACTTCGGAATTTGAAGACGATATTTAGACAATCTGTATGTTCACTGTTCAATTGCGGTATTTTATGTTCATTGAACTATTTAATCAAAAATTGAGTCTAAAAGTCGTCTCTATATTCCCCAGTTTTATTTTCACCAATGTATTTATTTATTCCCCCTTTTTATAATCTTCAATAATTTATGCATCAAACCTTTTGTAATCAACTTTAAAAGACTTCTAAGTGAAAGGTCGTCCTTTAATTCGCATTTTTAAAGAAATTTTTCCAATCTAATCAGAACTCAGTCCTCCATTGGTAAAACCATTTTTCAAGAGATGCACTAACCTCCCCTCCCTTTCCCCCGCCTCTTGGTATTTATATGCTGTCAATCTGTATCGTATTCAGAGGGGGGGNGGGGGGGTTGTAAACTTCTAAACTGATTTAAAATTTAAATTTAAAGCGTTTCCTTAAACTTGGCTTAGTTGATCTTAATGTTTCAATCTTTTAACATTTTCTTCTCCAAGGTTTAGTTTAATTCTAGTTTCATAATTAGTTTAATCAATTCTCAGAAACCTGGGATTTAAAATCTTCTCTCCTTCCCAACATTTAAAAATTGAATTTTTTGTTCAATAAAATGTTCCTTAAAAACTTTAAACAATGTTTATATTACACATGGTCTAGTTTTAATCTTACAATTACTTTCAAAGTCCCAGACGATAAAAATATACTGGAGATTTATTATTTTAAGAAAATAGTTTCAGGTTTTTAGAAAAGTGTCGAATATTTCTTTTCAAACTTAAGTAATCAAAATCT
This sequence comes from Eurytemora carolleeae, assembly GCF_000591075.1. NCBI lineage: Eukaryota > Metazoa > Arthropoda > Copepoda > Calanoida > Temoridae > Eurytemora > Eurytemora carolleeae. Next base: position 1,596 of record NW_019396156.1, read on the forward strand.
CAAAAATTACAAAAAATGTTTTTAAAAGTTTGTTGGAAATATTGTGTTATTTTTGTTTGAGTTTTACACACTCCAACCAAAATCAACAATTTCTAGCACATAGAAAAAAAATTAATATTGGAAAAATTAAATGTTTTTCAGATATCAATATTCTCTTTGGTTCTATCTTGAGACCCTTTAGAACTATTCTCTTTGGTTCTATCTTGAGATCCTTTAGAACTATTCTCTTTGGTTCTATCTTGAACTCCTTTAGAACTATTCTCTTTGGTTCTATGTTGAACTCCTTTAGAACTATTCTCTTTTGGTTCTATCTTGAGATCCTCTATATTTAACAGCTACCTATAGCTGACCAAACCGAAACACTTAGCTGGGTAACAAAGGATGGCTTATCCCTCAGATTCGCCGTTATTTTGCCAGTAGGTTCGACGATGTTTAAAGTACACTGGCAACACCGGGCACTTAATTAGGAAAATTAAAAATAAATCTTTCAGACCTCTAGGCCAACATTCTAGACTAAAATTAGGAGAGATTTTTATATATAAAAAACAGAAATTGCAGAATTCAGAACTTTTGTGTTGCTAATCTCTGGATCAAGCTTTGATCTGCATCTTAATGCTGATCTTCGGATCAAATTAATTCCTCTTCGATATCTCGTTGTGGTCATACCCTGTAGGGATAACTTCAATTGAAAGATCTAGTGTTTATTCTCAAACTTAAAAGTGCCTAAATTGGATATCGAGATTAAGGTTAAAGATTAACTATACTACTCATACAATGTTCAAGCTCTGATCATCTGGATTACCTGACAATTGACTATTGACAAGTGACCAAAAGATTTTCTTTGCATATTCCTTATTGATAACATTTTTAAATTAGAATTTAATATGTTTTCCTGGGGCCACTTTTCAATTCATATTTTATCCAATAATGGCTTTTCCATTTTTACAATTTCAATAATTCATTTACTGGATTTTCAGTATTTTTACAGATCACAGGTTTCAACAGTTTATTAATAAATATATACAATTTAAATTGTTTTTAGTTTATATTTTAGAGTTTGAATAAATCTACACAATTCTAAAGGTTTCGATGTTTCTCAAACCTGAGATATATATACTTTTGAAAATTTTTACGATGCGTATACAGGATTTTACCTAGGGGAAAAGTACCAAAATCAAGGAGTATAGAATAGAAGGGAGATACAACTGACGCGGACTGCCGTACCATATGATTAAACATGCTTTGCAGGCGGTACTCCATTTGTATGAGAAATATTCAGAATATGTTATTGAATACTCGGTAATTGTACATCAGACAAAAGTGCTGTCTGCAAAGCATGTATAATCATATGGTAGGGCGGGCTGCGTCAGCTGTATCTCCCTTCTATTCCATACTCCTTGGCCAAAATTCTAGGATAGGACATTTCCCTCTTTTCCCTGATGTACACGCCATATGTTCCTTTTATCTCTTGTCCTTTAAAGCAAACTCGATGGCCTATATGTTTTAGAAATTACAACTATTTCATTCTTTCATGCTTTTTATCTTTTTTTTCTATTCATATTCCCATCAATAATTTGCCATAAAAACCTATTAACATACAGTGTTTGAACATACAGTATATATGATGATACATATGGGGGGGGGGGCATACACATCATTAAACAACAAATATATTTAGATATAGACATAAATATATGATATATTTCGGCAAATGTAAGTTTATGCTAAATAATACTTTTCGAGTCTTTTCTATCAACATTTAAGCCTTTAAATGTTGCTTTTCACGGCGTTATTTTTTCGTAGATGGTGAAACAAAATTTTGCGATTTTTTCTGTTTACATCGATGAATTTTTAAATAATTAAACATCTACATTATTCTAGGCAACATTTTTTAAATTTCGACCGTCTATATATATAATATAAATCTATCCTTTCTCTGGCTTGATCGGTTCAGCCGTTTTAGTGTTTATTGGATACAAACATACAATATAATTATGGGTAATAAATGTAAACATGTATTAAGAATACAAAGAACCTCTTTTAAGCAGTATATATGAATAAACATGTATTAAGAATACAAAGAACCTCTTTGGAGTAGAATAAACACTTGTATAAGAATACAAAGAACCTCTTCTAAGCAGTATATATGTATAAACATGTATTAAGAATACAAAGAACCTCTTTGGAGTAGTATAAACACATGTACTATAATACAAAGAAACTCTTTTAATAAGCAGTATATATGTATAAACATGTATTAAGAATACAAAGAACCTCTTTGGAGTAGTATAAACACATGTACTATAATACAAAGAAACTCTTTTCAGCAGTATATATGTAAACATGTATTAGAACACAAAGAACCTCTTTGGAGTAGTATAAACACTTGTATTATTAATACAAAGAACCTCTTTTAAGCAGTATATATGTATAAACATGTATTAAGAATACAAAGAACCTCTTTGGAGCAGTATAAACACATGTACTATAATACAAAGAAATTCTTTTAAGCAGTATATATGTAAACATGTATTAAGAACACAAAGAACCTCTTTGGAGTAGAATAAACACATGTATTATAATACAAAGAACCTCTTTTAAGCAGTATATATGTATAAACATGTATTAAGAATACAAAGAACCTCTTTGGAGTAGTATAAACACATGTACTATAATACAAAGAAACTCTTTTAAGCAGTATATATGTAAACATGTATTAAAATACAAAGAAACTCTTCTAAGCAGTATATATGTAAACATGTATTAGAACACAAAGAACCTCTTTAGAGTAGTATAAACATTTGTATTATTAATACAAAGAACCTCTTCTAAGTAGCCTATATAAACGTAGATGTAAAAATAAATTAAAAATTCTTTTAAGTAGTATATATGTATAAAAATATATTAGAATACAAAGAAGCTCTTTTAAGCAGTATATATAAACATGTATTTTTATAGGTCTTTTAAGAAGTACATATGAAAGCATGTATTAAAATACAAAGTAGGATATGTAAACGTACATATTTCAAATTACAACGAAGCTTTTTTGATTAGTATTTGTAAACATGCATTAAAATCAAATTATTTTGGACATTGAATCTTTACCTATTACCTTTCTTCTTCAAGCATAAAACAAACAATACCTATAGTAAAGTTGAAGAATTTTCTTTTTTTGTGAATTAATATCTGTATTAATCTACCCCGCCCCCCCCCNTAAGATTCTGACCACCTCATTGTATATATTGGCTTCTGCTAATAGTATTCCTCCAAACCAATAAACCAGTGTATAAAGCAAATACATACATTATATACTTACTTTATTAATATACAATACAAAAATATACAGAAGAAGAGCCGTTCATGTGCACATTCTTTAAACAAAGAAAACATAAAGATGACCATACTGATTCCTAAAACATCATTAATTATAAAAATTATGATTTTTTAAGGTTTAATGGTCAAATAAAAAGTAAAGGAATTGAGTCTGTTAACCTTTAGTATTTCAAACTTAGATTATTTGATTTATTAACAGAGTTAATAGTTTGAAATAACTAAGGTCTACGACATTGGGTTGCAAAGATATAGAAATTAGAAAATCAGCGTTTGTGGCAAAGACTCAATTTCTTTGTAAAAATATGAATATTTCTGAAAAAAAAACTTTAATTAATAATTCCACAACCTCTATTTTTGGAGGTTTTTAAATATTTTCTATTAAAACTATTAATTTTGTATGTTTTTGTATGTTTTCATAAATAATTAATTACTTACTTACTTACTTACTTATTCAATTTTTGTCAAGATGACGAAGGCAGAAAATTTGTTCAGAGTATTTCATTTAAAAAATGAATTAATTCTTTCACATCCAAATATCTCAGAAATTTTCTTTTGAATCAACCTTCTAGAATTATCTATGGAGTAGATGTTGCATGAATGGAAGCCATAAACCACGACATTTAAAGTTAGAAACCATTTTCCGTGTTTTCACATCAACAAGTTTTATTATTCATAACTAAACTAAAATTCTCGTTTAACCCTTCCATTTGCATTTCAAACAATCATATTTGGACCCAGCACTCAGCTTAATACTTCTTAAATCTGATATATTTAACAATATGGTTCAACAATATTTCTTTATTAATTTAATCTCTTATTCACATGCCGATGAAGCAAAAAAAAATCACAGATTTATTTCGTCTTCTTTGCATGTAATTTGATCATTACTTGTACAGTTTCTTTTCACACTTATTACGTGTGAAAAAGTTGATTATAATATTTAAAAACATACTTATTTAAAACCTGGATTTTTGTATTGGATGTTGCATAGCTACACAGTACACTGTGTGAATATATATATATTAATAAATATGTATTATATATAATGCAATTATGATTTGAATTCCGAGGGTTGAATTAAAAATAAACGTGATCCGGGTTTCTGATGTTTTAAAAATGTATACAAGAATACAGTGATACCAATAAAATTGCAGAACATGAATACGACTGTTAGACTAAGTTATGACTTTAAATACTCAAATAAACCTGAAACACAGCAGCTGTGCAGAAAGCAGGCCTATTTTTCATCATTAGTTTTAGAGCAAGTGATAAAACTATTTATTTTAATTGTATTGTAATATACCTAATTATATTGGCTAAAATACATTAAGATTTTTTTTCAGGTTTCATCATGACATGGAGTTAGATGGGATGGGTTTCATCCCAGATTAATGCCTCCTCCGGATGTTCCGGTTTGCGGTTATCCGCCTTCTAGTATTCCTCCTAGTTTCCATCCTGTATTCAGGTATACATTCATCTAGGGTTCCCCCTAGATTCCATCCTGTATCCAGGTATACATTCATCTAGGGTTTCCCCTAGATTCCATCCTGTATCCAGGTATACATTCATCTCGGGTTCCTCCTAGATTCCATCCTGTACCCAGGTATACATTCATCTAGGGTTCCACCTAGTTTCCATCCTGTATTCAGGTATACATTCATCTCGGGTTCCTCCTAGATTCCATCCTTTATCCAGGTATACATTCATCTAGGGTTCCTCCTAGATTCCATCCTGTATCCAGGTATACATTCATCTAGTATTCCACATAGTTTCCATCCTGTATCCAGGTATACATTCATCTAGGGTTCCACCTAGATTCCATCCTGTATCCAGGTATATTTGTATCTAGTATTCCTCCTAGTTTCCATCTTGTATCCAGGTATACATTCATCTAGTATTCCTCCTAGTTTCCATCCTGTATTCAGGCATACATTCATCTAGGGTTCCATCTAGGTTCCATCCTGTATCCAGGTATATTTTTATCTAGTATTCCTCCTAGCTTCCATCCTGTATTCAGGTAAACATTCATCTAGTATTCCTCCTAGTTTCCTTCCTGTATTCAGGTATATATTCATCTAGTATTCCTTCTAGTTTCCATCCTGTATTCAGGTATACATTCATCTAGTATTCCTCCTAGTTTCCATCCTGTATCCAGGTATACATTCATCAAGTATTCCTCCTAGTTTCAATCCTGTATCCAGGTATACATTCATATAGTATTCCTCCTAGTTTCCATCCTGTATCCAGGTATACATTCATCTAGTATTCCTCCTAGTTTCCATCCTATATCAAGGTATACATTCATCTAGTATTCCTCCTAGTTTCCATCCTGTATCCAGGTATACATTCATCTAGGGTTCCACCTAGGTTCTTTCCTGTATCCGGGGACACATTCATTTAGTATTCCTCCTAGTTTCCATCCTGTATCCAGGTATACATTCATCTAGGGTTCCACCTAGGTTCCATCCTGTATCCGGTATACATTCATCTAGGGTTCCTCATGGTTTCCATCCTGTATCTAGGTATACATTCATCTAGTATTCCTCCTAGTTTCCATCCTGTATCCAGGTATACATTCATCTAGGGTTCCACCTAGGTTCCATCCTGTATCTAGGTATTTATTAATCTAGTATCCCTCCTAGTTTCCATCCTGTATTCAGGTATACATTCATTTAGTATTCCTTCTAGTTTCCATCCTGTATCCAGATATATATTCATCTAGTATTCCTCCTAGTTTCCATCCTGTATTCAGGTATACATTCATCCACGGTTAATTCTAGTTTCTATATTCAAGAATATGTTCATACATGAATCTAAAGTTCTTTATTTAAGTTTGTGCATATTTCTATTATTATTAAGTCGCCGAACGTTTTCTGTAGAAATCAGCGAAATTTAATATAACACTAATTTATTGACAAATTTCTATTGAGAAATATGTTCCTAAACATTTAACTTTTCTGTCGAATTTTGTTACATTTTTCGTCGTCGATATCTAATAATTTTTGAAAACTCGATTCTCAAAATCATCCCTTCAAAATGAAAAATCTATGTGGGTTTTAAAAATTGAATTTGCGCTCTCGCTGAACAAATATGCATCGTTTTGTCTCATAAGTTTCAAGGAATCCTAAAAAATGTCTCTACAATACTGAATTCTCAGTTCAACTACCATACAATGCCGTTTACTCACTTAAAAAAATAAGCTGACTTGACATGAGCCCTTGAGTATGATGGGACTAACTTTACTTATAGTAGAGTCCAATTCAAGAACCAGTAAATCATTCCGACAAAACTCATTAGAGTCGGGTCTAACTTTCAACATTAGAAAAGAGTCTAAGAAAATTAGACTCAAGACTATTGTCGACTTTAGTCTTGCTTTTAAATAGAACTAAAGTTGCATTTGGTATCAACACATAGCCTTGACGTTAGCACAATCTCTGCTAAAGACTTTGGTCTTTACATTTATTCGTTTACTATTATATAAATCATCTGCAGAAGTATCAGTTGAGTGAACGAGTAAGAATATGTTCTGGTTTCTTAGCGTAGTATAATGCAGGGCGAAACCAACCATGGTTTTTAGCGTAGTATAATGCGGGGCGAAACCAACCATGGTTTTTAGCGTAGTATAATGCGGGGTGAAAACATTCATGGTTTCTTAGCGTAGTATAATGCAGGGCAAAACCAACCATGGTTTCTAAACCTAGAGTAATGCAGGGCAAAACTAATCATGGTTTCTTAGCGTAGTGTAATGCAGGGAGAAACCAACCATAGTTTCTTAGCGTAGTATAATGCAGGGCGAAACCAACCATGGTTTCTAAGATTAGAGTAATGCAGGACAAAACTAATCATGGTTTGTTAGCGTAGTGTAATGCAGGGAGAAACCAACCAAGGTTTCTTAGCGTAGGATAATGCAGAGCAAAACCAATGATGGTTTCTTAGCGTAGGATAATGCAGGGCGAAACCAACCATGGTTTATTAGCGTAGGATAATGCAGGGCATAACCTATTATGATTTATTAGCGTTGGATAATGGAGGCGAAACCAACCATGGATTCTTAGCGTAGGGTAATGCAGGGCATAACCTATCATGATTTATTAGCGTTGGATAATGGAGGCGAAACCAACCATGGATTCTTAGCGTAGGATAATGCAGGGCATAACCTATCATGATTTATTAGCGTTGGATATTTGAGGCGAAACCAACCATGGGTTCTTAGCGTATGGAAATGCAGAGCGAAACCAACCATAGTCTCTTAGCGTATGGTAATGCAGGGCAAAACCAACCATGGTGGGGTGCAGGACAAACTTATTCAAGTTTGGTTGATTTAGGAGAAAATAGTGTCAAACCAACAATGGTCGGTTGGTTTGTTGGGCGAAAACGATCATAGTTTGTAATTTATAATTATGAAGGGCGAAACCTAGTATGCATTTTAAAAAATCTAAACTTGTTTGTCAAGGTTACTTTAAGCATGAAATTTACTTTTCTAAGGAAAAATGAAGTTTTAATGTTTTAAGAATTTGGTCGGTTTCGCCTTGGATACTTTTGTATAATTTCCTAACCATCAGACCATGAAACCACACTCTCTTCTCAACTAAATAAATATCTATAGACGCTAGAAACAACATTCATGTTATTTCAGAAAAAATAGAAACTCTTGAGGAAATTCTTTCTTTAAATGTAGGTTTGGTTTTCTGACTGTAAAAAATGATAAGCATTAAACAGAAAACAAGAAAATTTATCTTTATCCTACAATCAAAGATGTCCTCTCAAAACTGTTTGATATTTTGTTAGGACTAATATTACTGCTTGGTTTCCCAATAAATATAAGATTTCAGAGAAGACCGAGTGATGACCAATAAATTGGTTCGTTTTAAAAAAATTTTTGGACTTTTAAAACCTGCGGAGGGTGAAACATTGGAAGTGTGTATTCTGTGTTTACTTTATTGAATTATGCAAAATATTTCTCTAAAGAGGAAAACAACGAAGCAAAAAAACTATCGTTTAAAACATTTTTAAATACCAAAACTTATTATTTTCATAGACAATTTTTTTAACTGTATTAATGCCGCTTGGATCAAAGAAAATAAGCTTAAAGGGAGTGTACTTTCAAGTAAACTTCCATGCGAAGATGGCAATACCCGATTCAAAACAAAAACCTTTATCTGATCAATAATGTGGAAGATATTGTTGTATAATTTATACTTGAGCAGACAAAGCTTTTAAAGGTACAGTTGTGAATCGGGCATTGCCATCTTTGCATGGAGGGTCGCATGAAATTACGCGTACAGTCTCTTTAATTCCCACGTTTTCGTTTTGTTTTAACTAATTTTAAACCTGTTTTAGATGTTTGTTGCCTGGAGAGTACAGGGATGAGGGAGGGGGAAGATGACAAGGATATTTCAAGGTAAACAAATAGATAAAGAATGTCGGAGTTAGAAACTTTTGAAGAAACTACTAGCTAATCTTTTAAGTTTCAAACTGGATTACTCAAAGGAACAGCACTTGCCACAAATTCCAATTTTATCATTTCTATATCTTTGGAACCTGATAGTGTAAACTTTTGATATTATAAACTTTAACTTTTAGATAATTCAGAAAAATATCTTGCACAGGTTTATGGGTTTGAAAATTTAAATATAAATATTCCATATGCAAGATGATAAGCTATCCAAACGGCTTATGGCTCTCTTATCTTTATCTCTTTGTTTGAAGGAGTCAGGATACAGGAGTTCAGAGGAACAAGGAAAACAAGGTTCAAAATATCTCCATGGGAAGGAGCAAGAAGGGTACATTGAATATAGCACAGGAGGGACTCCGCAGTACTCCAGGGGACCCGGAAAAAGGGAAGGATGGGATCAGGTTGAACAGTACTCAGGGGGACCCGGAGAAGGGTGGGACGGGAAGGGGGAGACCGGAGCAGGAGGAGTCCAGACTTCTCAACTACCTCATGTCTACTTATGACAGGAACATCATCTATCGATATTAGCAACATATTAAGAGTCCGTCGTATCGGAAAAAAGTCAGTCAAGTTTTGATCTACCAGACGTTTTAGACCCTATTCAATATTCATGTTGGGGGGATTGTAAGCGTAACTTAAAGCGACCCATGTGAAAATTCCCTATTTACAAAGGTTCCCTTGACAGCTTTTTCAGATCATCCCGATTTACAAAGGTTCCCTTGACAGCTTTTTCAGATCAAGTATGAATTAGAATATCAATGTTTTTGTTTCTTTAAACTGTTCCTTTTCATTTGCGGTTCTTTGCGAAAGTGACTTGCGCTTTTCTTTTTAATAAGAAGCATTGAAGAAAAAACAGAATTAAATTAACACTTTTCGAGTTAGAAAAACGACGGTTTCTTCAATATTTTTGATCAGAATAAGGTTTCAATGGTGCTGTTGTAAATCGGGCATTGCCATCTTTGCATGGAGGTTTATTCTAATTTACGCTTAGAATCGACCTTCAATATGCAAAACCTACAGCACATCAAATGTATTTATATGAAAACACGGAGAATATACTTGTTGGGATGAAATGGGTTGACTAACCAGTCAATCTGGACGTCTGAAGTACCGGGTCATTTAATGAGAAATATGAGTATTATTATTATTTACAAGATTTTCATCAACTCTAATATTGACGTCTATGGGGGGGGGGGGGCTCTCTAAAGATAAAGGGATATTCTATTTATTTGATGATTTATTTATGTACACAAAAGTTAACCCCTTTAACCTGGGCGTCTAAATCTATGTAAATCCTGGGGGGGGGGAGGTCTCCAGCCTGTTTCGGGTTGGTAAAAATGAAAGGCTTCAGTTTTTTTGTGTTTTTGATCATGTATTCATTGATAAAGGGTTTAGAATGGGGTGAAATTAATTCAGGTAGATTGTAGATTGATAGTCAGTGAGTCTTAACTTTCAATCTCTTTATTTAGAATGTAGGGGTTTATTTTAACCTTGTTTATTATGTTTTTAAAACATAAAACTTTGAGGTGTTAACTAATGAAAATAATATGAATAAATTAAAATAAACTCAAATCTCTTTATTTAGAATCTCTTTATTTAGAATGTAGGGGTTTATTTTAACCTTGTTTATTATGTTTTTAAAACATCAAACTTTGAGGTGTTAACTAATGAAAATAATATAAATAACTTAAAATAAACTCAAATGAGTTCCTTTGTTTCACATATCGTTCTAGTAACTTTCCCTTTTATTTTATTCACGTTTAAAACATGAATTGTAGTAAAATATGAACATATTCCCAGTAGAGTATTCAGCTGTATCATTCAAATTATATACAGTGGTCACAAAAATAAATTCGTGTATGAATTTATAAAATATATTTTTGTCACTTTTTTATTTTTTGCCATTAGATACTTTTACATTGTTTTTTTCTTCTTTTTCTTAGAATTTTTAATTTTACAGTTGTTATGAATTTGCTGAAAGGTTTTACTTTATCTATTCAGTATTTTCACCTAAACTTTTTTCTAAGAATTTCAGTTCGTTTATGTGTTTTTAAAGTAAGAAAATATGCTTTGTAATGGGAATTTCATTTAAAAAAGAAAAAATTCTCTAGAAGAATTTAAATTATATTCATTTTTATTTTCTCTTGAAACGAATTATTCTAAGAAAAAAAATCCTGAAGCTTTGAATGATTATTTCTGTGGATTTAGGCGTCATTTTCTTAGACTTTCTATAGAACTAATTATTCAAATTCTATCCTTTTCATAGTTGAGTAAAAACATGGAGAGTGCAATATCCTATACCTAGGTTTCTCTAAAATATTTAACCACTTAACGTTTTAAACCAAGCAAAGAATATAACCCTGGCTTTAGCAAGTTCCTCAGTAAAAATCGGACACACAAACAAACACACAAACAGAGATTACTACTTTATATATATATATCTGTATAATAAAGCTCTTCACTCATATATAATATATTTGTATAGACTTATTTTAAGAAGATATATTTGTATATGCATATATTTGTATGTTAGCTATTGCTGGCTAAACGGCTGGACCGGGGGGAACATAGGCAAAAAAAATTTTTTTTTTTTTTAAATCGAAGTATTTTTTTTTGAAAATTCGATTTTAAAAAAAGTCCACGGGCAACGCCGGGCACTTTAGTTATTAGTTACATAATAATATAAAAACTAGAATCTCTCCATCATCGTTGGTTCTATATAAACAGGATAAAAAAGTTCAATCTTTACTTTTAGAATCATTTAAAATTGCCTTGAAATGCCGTTAAAACTGAACTGAATTGATAGAATAATTTCAGGTGAACTAAATGTAGTTATACCACCAATAGCAGGGAGAGCAGAACATTAATTAAAAAAGAACCCCAGTCTTATTCAACTAATTGATTTCACACACAAAAAAAAACATCAATTAAAGTCAGTTAGCTGGGGTTGGACTTAAGAAAAGCATTTGACTAAACAACAAAAGGAAATTTTAGATATTTTTTTAGTGTGTAAAGCATGGGCGAAAGCGTGTAGACTGTAGAACTGCTCCTTTTTTTTGATCTGAGAAAATATTCAAATTATATAAAAGTAACTTATGTAATTGTAGACTGTGTAGAACCATAAGTATACAAGCTGAGCTGGGTTGAGTGTAATGACCACTAAAAGTGAAGGATTGGGGTGATAAACTGTATTAAATAAGTGGAGGGAAGGGGTGCAGGGGATGGGGGATACAAAGTATTAAATGAATTGTGGTGGGGGGGGGGTCCAGACCCTATATCTAATGAGTGGGGTGATACACTGTTATAAAAGGGGAGGGTGACAATATCACTTTACCAATGGAGAGGTAGGGCATACGCTGTAAAAAGTGTATGGGAGGGGAAGGGTTTAATGGGACTGTAAGCGTAATTTCAATTGACTCTCCATGCGAAGATGCCACCGACCGATTTACATCAGTACCCTTTAACCCTTAGACTGTTCTTCAAGGCAAGAGAACTCCAGGTTTATATCTTCCAAATATCGTTCAAGTTCCCGTAAATCCGGCGTTTACGCTAGCGTATAGTGTGAACTCAACTCAGCTGACGAAATACAGAATGTTTAATGTCCAAAGGGGTTTTAAAATTTCAAAAGTAACGATATAGCATCTTCAACTAAAAGAAAGTAAATATCAAGGTTTCTTTAATATAAAACAGCTTGCTACAAAGTCTGATTTAATCAGTCGAATCGGAGCCTTGATCGGATAAGCAGCTCTACAAATGGATCTAGTCACTTGAAATTATGCTTACACTTCATTTAAATATTAAATTAAATTAAGTCATTAGTGCAGGGGAGGGTATTCATAAGTGGATAAATCAATATATATAAATATACATGTAAAGTAGTAATGTCTGCTTGTTTCGATGACCTACCATAAATCATAATCCCTTTGATCGAAATTTTGATTGGTGTGTCGGTACATCCATGGTTATATTCCTAATTTAGTTCAAAAATTCTAAGTTCAGTGGGTTGGTTTTTATTAACGAAAGTTTAATTCTCGGGAAAAGCTCCTAAGCTAGTACGATATATAATACCAATATTGGGTAACATTGGGTGCATTCTTTTATCATAGTTTCTTTTTTATCTTGTCCTAGAAATAATATTTTTTTGTTTTAAAATTTTCAGTGTAAATTTGAAAATATCTATTGTTTTCACAAATTGACTACTAAAACTTTCAACCTCAATTTTAACTTCCATTAGCAAATCCTAAACTTTGAACCCAATTCCTTAACTACATTCTAGATTCAATCATCTAAATTTTAATTAATTAGATTTCAGAAATGATTACTCACCTAACATTCTAATTTCCCAATCCCTATATCTTTGCAACAAGATGGGGAAAACATTTGATATTTTAAACTATGACTATTTACTGAAGCAAAACTCACAGTTTTAAATGTTAAAGGTCTATGACACCAGAATTGGGCTTTTTATTGGTTTGTTTGGATAAAAAAATGCAAATATCCAGACTAATGTTAAAAGTATCATGAATTTTAAGACTGGGTCGTCTTTCATTTTACCTCACTAACTTACTTATACTTTTTTAGAATTGGCAAAAGTAATTGGTAAACACCTCATTAACTTTTGCACGAGGGTTTGCCCCTTGGATCACTCTTTTTTGTATTAAAAGAGTACCTAGACGCTTTGATTCAAATCTTTTTTGGAATAAACAAGTTCCATTCTTTCTGTCTGAACGATTCCCTAAAATTTTAGTTTTATAAACTTGAATCCTTGTGATAAAATTTAACAATCTGTTTCCCATCTCGATCAGGAGTTTTTAGAGCAGAAATCATTGACTGCAGAGAGTGGAAGCAGTTAGAGAACTCGTACTTTGACCAGTCCTAGCAAATATTTCTCGGTTACTTAAACTCNAGCAATCCCAAACGTTTAGAGAATAGAACAAAATTCTGGCATAATATATAGGATACTGGGACACTGGGATACATGAAACTGAAGTGACACAATTTAGGATACTGGGACACTATATAGGATACCGGGATACTATATAGGATACTGGGACACAATGTAGGATACTTGGACACTATATAGAATAATGGTACACTATATTGGATACTGGGACACTATACAGAATACTGGGACAAAAAAGGATACTGGAAAAATATATAAGATACTGAGACACTATATTGGATACTAGGACACTGCATAGAATACTGGGACATAATGTAGGATACTGGGACACTGTATAGGATACTGTGTAGGATACTGGGACACTGTATTGAATACTGGGACACTATATAGGATACTGGGACACTGTATAGGATACTGGTAAACTATATAGGATACTGGGACACAGTATAGGATACTGGTAAACTATATAGGATACTGGGAGTTGGGACACTGTATTGGATACTGGGACACTGTATTGAATACTGGGACACTATATAGGATACTGGAACACTGTATAGGATACTGGTAAACTATATAGGATACTGGGACACAGTATAGGATACTGGTAAACTATATGGGATACTGGGAGTTGGGACACTGTATTGGATACTGGGACACTGTATAGGATACTATGTAGGATACTGGGACACTGTATTAAATACTGGGACACTATATAGGATACTGGGACACTGTATAGGATACTGGTAAACTATATAGATACTGGTAAACTATATAGGATACTGGGACACTATATAGGATACTGGGACACTGTATAGGATACTGGGACACTGTATTGGAGACTGGGACACAATGTAGTTGTAATATTTTCTTGTTTTCTCTGTTATATCTGCGTTTAATCAAATATCTGTCGGCCAACAGTCGAGCATAATCTAATACAAGTGTAGAGGGGGGGGGGGCACCATTTAATCAAGAAAGTGTGGTGAATTGTGCATGGGAGGAGGGGGTCAACTATTTTTTCCTTATTTGTACTTTCACCTCCAATTCTAATTTTGCTTGGATTTAGTAAAAGGTTTTTAAATTTTAGCCAATAATCTTGACAATTTAACCCTATTCCCTGTAGTTTTTTTTACATAACTCAAAAAGTATTGGTCTGAGGCTGTTGAAATTTTCTGACTTTTCTTACATACCCAAAGCCCTCCCTTTAGGCCTAAAACCGGGCTTTAATACTAACTGCCTGAGTCCTCAGGCACACTGCCTGAATGACTGCTTTTGCCTGTAGCAAACTAAATCTTTGTTTTGACCCACTTTCACTTGTCAGATTTTGATAAAATTTAGCTTTTTGGAAAGCCTATGACATAAGGAAACGGATTGTCCAAGTTTTGCGAAAAAAAAATTGCAAATTTTTTGCAAACAACCTGTCAAAGAAAATTTGCACATTTTTAGTTTTTCTTGATTAAAAATCAGGTTATTTAAAATTTTGCAAAAATTTTTGCATATTTGAAATGGCATGGTCAAGGGCTTTTCAAAAATGTATAATTTGTCATTTTTTGGACAAATTTTTTTTTGCAAACATTTTTACTATAAAACTGGATTTTGCGATAAAAAATTAAATTTTCGCAAATTTGCAAATTTGTTTGCAGATTCTAAAAGTAGAGCACAAGAGCTTTCTAATGATGTATCATTTGTCATATTTGGACATAAAACATGGGATTTAGAGGGGGGAGGGGTTCAAATTCAAGTACCCCAGCGGGGATAGGGTTAAGACAATGTCCGTATTACCGACTTTATAATTATGGTTATTATGGTGATAATAATAACATTCATTACAATAATAATGATGAGCATACTGATAAAATTAACCTTCTTAAAGGGAGTGACCGGCAATGTATGGTAGTTAAACTGAGAATGTAGTATTGTGAAGAATCTTTTTAGGATTCATTTGAGACATATAAAACATTTAATAATGTATTATTACTGAGTTTGATCACAAAGTCTTCCATTTGGTTGGTTACGTTAGAAACATATTTCTTATTAGAAATTTGTAAGTAAATCAATGTTAGAATAAACTATTTCTTTTTCATCATTATATTGAATTTCTTATTCTTTACGAATTAGTTCGCAGATTTCTTCAAATGTCGTAAAAGCGTAACCACCTAAATGGATGATTTTTAACGTCGACGTTGGGCTCAAACTCAGTAATTATACATTATTTAAACGTTTTATATGTATCAATTGAATCCTAAAAAAATTCTCCACAATACTGCATTCTCAGTTAGTTCAACTACCATACATTGCCAGTCACTCCCTTTGTTGAAAAAAGATTATGTTAATGATAACGATGATATTAAAAATGGTAATTCACATATTGTGATTATAATAATAATGTCAATAATACTAATAATTATTAATGTCAATAATTTTAATGATGATGATAACGATGATGATGATGATACAGGGAGGTTAGACCTGTATATAACGCCAGCCATGCTGTAGAAGTCCGTGTTGGAATCACCCTCACTCAGATATTTGATATGGTTAGTATACTATTCATTATTGGATTCATTTCATACAGTGGCACCCATAAAACTCTGGAATAGTAAGATGACATTTTTGTACTTTTATGTAGATTTCAAGTTTGTATAAAAATGATCCTGCGAGTGTATTAGCCAGGGGGCGGAAACGTCATGTTCGTGTGTCTGTACCAAAAGAGTGCGTGTAAGAAATACCGAACCGAAGACGTGTACTGTTTACTTAAAAATAAGTTTAATATACATGTAATATAGTGTTTACATATTTAAGTCAACACTAAAAGCCAAATTTTCATGCAAAAAATATAGTTTGATTAAAGTTTACAATAAACTACTCGTTATCAAACTTAATTTTGATTGACGACATTGTTCTATAATTTCCTTGACTGTAGTCATGCAGTGTGCGTGTGTAATGCCGAACTCGTCTGTAAAGCAGTGAGACTGGCTTTCTCATGCCAGACCAGCGCTATTGTCCTTCCTTTTATTCCTATTCCCTGGTATTAGTATAAATATCAACTTATTAGTGAAGTAGGTTTTTGTCCACTCCACAATTAATGTGTTCCATGTGTTCATAACGGACTAAAGTGTAACTTAATCTTACACTTCATCTTTTTCTTCAATAACATGACAGACAATGCGTGACGGACTAAATCTTTTTTTCATGCTGAATGACAGATTTCATAAACTTAACTATCATTAGTTTTAAGCTTTTTGGCTTAGGCATATTATTCCTTATAAATATCTGCTCGTTAATCAAGAATAAACAACGTAAATTAATCTTTTACCTTCATAAAAACAAAATAAAGCTTTGATCGTTCTGTAACTCAGAAACATCTTTGGACTTGGTTCCTTTCGATAGTATAATTTTAAGCTTACAAACACGAAAAATCGAGTTCCCCCTGCATATTTGATTATATTTACTATTGTATAGATATATATATTTAAACAATAAGATAGAAATTGACATACTTCATCTATTCAATATATTCCATATATTCCATATATTCCATATATTCCATATATTCCATATATTTCATGTATTCAATATATTCAATATATTCCATATATTTCATGTATTCCAAACCCTCCCGCCTGTCTTTTTAGTTTATCCTACTCCCATTTTACTTGATTCATATTCATAATTAAATCAGAACAGTCCAGTAGATATTATTGTACAGATATACAATCAGAAAAGTCCAGTAGATATTATTGTACAGATATAGACGGCTGGAGATATAACACAATTTGTTTATACACAGTATATGTATGTATACATGTATATCTTCGGATCAAACATATTTATGAAAGAGAAATAATCTTAGTAATCCAGGTAAAGAGTCGAATGATTTATTGATTGATTGATTAAAGATTTTAGTAGGATGGATAGATCATAGATTGTGAAAGTAAGGATCAATCAAGAGTTGCATTAATTCCGTAATTTTAAAGATGCAAATAAATAAATAAATCTGTAAGTACAAGTTAATAAAGATATGTTTAAGTGCAGTTAATATAATTCCTCCCCCCCCTTTCTAATTTAGGTAGTTTAGGGGTACCTTATTTAAAAAGCATCATCTTCAATGCCCCCCCCCCCCCACCTTGAACCCATCAAAGCAATATATCCATGTTTACATAATAAATGATAGTGTATGAATCTGGTCTCTAGTATTCAGAAAGCATCCATCACTGGGGCTTTCTTGTCATGGTTCACCTTGAGTGGAGGAAAGAAGGATTGTCTGTGGTCCAGATCTATTTCTTGTGATAAAGCAGACTGAACTAGGAACCTGGAGACAAAACAGGACCTGTAAAGAGAACTCAGGACCTTTGGGACAAACCAGGACCTGTAAAGAGAACTCAGGACCTTTGGGACAAACCAGGACCTTGGACATAAACCAGGACTAAAAACAACCCAAGACCTAAAAATAAGTCAGAACTTTTGAGACAAACCAGAACCTTGAGACAAACCTAAATCTTGGATACAAACCAGGACCTAATGACAAACCAGGACCTAAAGACCAACCTGGACCTTGGAGACAAACCAGGACCTAAAGACAAACCAGGACCTAAAGGCTAACCTGGACCTTGGAGACAAACCAGGACCTAATGACAAACCAGGACATAAAGACCAACCTGGACCTTGGAGACAAACCAGGACCTTGGAGACAAACCTGGACCTTGGAGAAACTGTTAAAATTAAAGATTTATAAAACATTGAAATGGGGAAAGGTTTGAGGGTGGTGAGAGATAGGGAGGGGGTGCAGTGGAGTGAGGATATAGTTCTATATAACAGGTTAGTTTAATACCGGATATAGTTTTATATAACGGGGTCTCTTATAGTTTACTCAAGTCCCATAATATTTGAAGGGGTGCACACATTGGGATATATGGATGATTCTTTTGAATTTAATCTTTTATTTTTCTCTAAAACTTTTCTCTTTCAGAATTAATTGATGAGAATTAGTAAAATTTTGTTAATTAATCAAACCAGAACTAATTGTTAAATGTTTAAATTTTCTTTATTTTTAAAAGAAAATGAAAGTTCTGTTGAAACTTTGTTTTTTTAAAACCATCATGCTTAAAATGTATTTTCAAATATCACAAAAATCAAATAATCATTTGGTGTCTTTAATGAGGTTCCAAAATTAAAAAAAATGTTCATTGCTCAAATTTTAAAAGTCTAACAATTTACTTATCTATAAAAACAACGGTTGTAGCAAAGATTGTTTTAAATATTGATTTAAAAATGAAACGATATGTCCGCAAACTAATTTATAAATTAGAATTTATTCTTATTCGTAAGATATCTAGCTAAAAAGAATATATTGAGATTTTATTTTAAAAGAATAAATCTTTTCATTTAAAAAGTTCCAAAAGATTCCTTAAAACCTTGTTGGCACAAAGCACATCTAAATTCAGATTCAAATCCTGAAAATATTTTTAGTTTTTTCTTTAAAAGAAGCAACAAGATGGAAATGCAGGATTTTGTACTTTTGGGAGAATAAAATTATTTGTTCAACATCTCAGACAATAGGTTCTTCATCTTCATTCTTTAACTGCTTATCTGATAATTAAACCTTTCAGACTTTTTATATATATTATAAGTTTATATATGTTTTCACTTCTTAGAAAACAAGTTCTGGTTTAAAGGAAAATATGAAATTGAAAAATGCGATATGAGTTTTCCAACAAAGAAAGTTTTATCCTGGCCCTTTAGGGAAAGGTTCTCTAATACTGTAAGGAAAGGTTTAGTCCCTTAAAGAAAAGTTTACTCCTTTAAGGTTTATTCCTTTATGTAAAGCTTTATTCCTGTATGTAAGAAAAGGGTTACTCTTGTAAGGAAAGGTTATCTCCTGTGAAGAAAGGTTTACTCCTATAAGAAAAGGTTTACCCCTATAAGAAAAGGGTTACTCTTTTAAGGAAATGTTATCTCCTGTGAAGAAAGGTTTACTCCTGTAAGAAAAGGTTTCTTGAATAAAAAGATAATTTTCTTTTTTTTAAAAATCTATTTCCTTGTTAACAATTTGTCATTTGAAAACTCTTTCTCACTGGTTCAATAATGCACAAAGAATATTATCTCAAAAGGAAAAAAAATACTTGAACGAATATTTGCATTGGAAACTTTTGAGGGTGCCATGACATTGATAAAATCCTAAAATTCACACTAGAGAAAGACAAACTCCGAAAAGATATTACAATATGTTGGTTCTGGGTTACCCACAAAGGATGAAATATCTTCAATAAATTTAACCTTCAGTTCGTCAAATTATTAAAGTTTCAGGTCGTCATTAAAGTCTTATTCTTTATGGTTAACCCTATATAGTCCTCCCGTGCTTTATTCATACATCATAAATAATGAAATTATGCTTTAGATATTTGTTCACTAATATTGCAATTTAGCCGAATAATTGCACTTTAATTGTAGATATCACTATTACAAAGTCATCACCGTAACAAACTCTTTGGCATTATCTATATATTACAAAGTATTAATCTCTGTTTGTTAGTTTGTATACCCGATTATAACTCATGAACCCCGAGAATGAGTTGCCACATATTTTGAGGCAAATCTCGGTAGAACAACGGGAATGTTCTTAGCTTGGTTTAATGATACTAAGTTGATGGGGTTGACTTCTAAAGAGAAACTTTAGTTTCCAGACAAGGCTGGGTTCTTAAGATACAGTCATAACCAGAAAGACCCGGAATTAATTGACAGTTAATCAGATGGCATATATATATCCCAGGTAATATTAAACCCACGATAAAGGCAGACCATTTTTTGGCAGGACTAGAGCTATTTTGTTATTATCGTTTCATTCATCATATTTGTAAAATTAGATTGTAAAGTCGTCTGATTAATTATAAACAAATTCCGGGTCATTCTGATTATGACTGTATTATCTAATAAAGAGACATATTTTATTCCTCTATATACTGGCTGTGATTAAAATATTGTGTAGGACGAGAAGAACCAGGTTCTAACCACTAATATCTGGTTGGACCAGGAGTGGGAGGATCAGTTGCTAACCTGGAACCCGGAGCAGTTTAACGGAATCGAAAAGATGCTCATCCCGTGCGATAAGATTTGGCTCCCCGATATAGTTCTATATAACAGGTTAGTTTAATACAAGATATAGTTCTATATAACAGGCTAGTTTAATACCGGATATAGTTCTATATAACAGGTTAGTTTAATACCGGATATAGTTTTATATAACAGGTTAGTTTAATACCGGATATAGTTCTATATAACAGGTTAGTTTAATACAAGATATAGTTCTATATAACAGGTTAGTTTAATACCGGATATAATTCTATATAACAGGTTAGTTTAATACCGGATAAAGTTTTATAAAACAGGTTAGTTTAATACAAGATATAGTTCTATATAACAGGTTAGTTTAATACCGGATATAATTCTATATAACAGGTTAGTTTAATACCGGATAAAGTTTTATAAAACAGGTTAGTTTAATACCGGGTATAGTTCTATATAACAGGTTAGTTTAATTCCGGATATAGTTCTATATAACAGGTTAGTTTAATACCGGATATAGTTCTATATAACAGGCTAGTTTAATACCGAATATAGTTCTATATAACATTCTAGTTTGTTACCGGATATAGCTCTATATAACAGGCTAGTTTAATACCGGATATAGTTGTATATAACAGGTTAGTTTAATACCGGATATAGTTCTATATAACAGGTTAGTTTAATACTGGATATAGTTCTATATAACAGGCTAGTTTAATACCGGATATAGTTCTATATAACAGGCTAGTTTTTTACCGGATATAGTTTTTTATTACAGGTTAGTTTAATACCGGATATAGTTCTATATAACAGGATAGTTTAATACCGGATATAGTTTTATGTAATAGGTTAGTTTAATACCAGATATAGTTGTATATAACAGGTTAGTTTAATACCGGATATAGTTGTATGTAACCGGTTGGTTTAATACCGGATATAGTTCTATATAACAGGCTAGTTTTATACCGGATATAGTTCTTTATAACAGGTTAGTTTAATACCGGATAAAGTTCTATATAACAGGCTAGTTTAATACGGGATATAGTTTTATGTAATAGGTTATATTAATACCAGATATAGTTGTATATAACAGGTTAGTTTAATACCGGATATAGTTGTATATAACCGGTTGGTTTAATACCGGATATAGTTCTATATAACAGGCTAGTTTAATACCGAATATAGTTCTATATAACAGGCTAGTTTAATACCGGATATAGTTCTGTATAACAGGTTAGTTTAATACTGGATATAGTTCTATATAACAGGTGGTTTAATACCGGATATAGTTCTACATAACAGGTTAGTTAAATATCGGATATAGTTCTATATAACAGGCTAGTTTAATACCGGATATAGTTCTATATAACAGGTTGGTTTAATACCAGATATAGTTCTAAATAACAGGTTAGTTTAATACCGGATATAGTTGTATGTAACAGGTTAGTTTAATACCGGATATAGTTCTATATAACAGGTTAGTTTAATACCGGATATAGTTCTATATAACATTCTAGTTTAATACCGGATATAGTTCTATATAACAGGCTAGTTTAATACCGGATATAGTTCTATATAACAGGCTAGATTAATACCGGATATAGTTCTATATAACAGGCTAGTTTAATACCGGATAATAACAGGTTAGTTTAATACCGGATATATTTCTTTATAACAGGTTAGTTTAATTCCGGATATAGTTCTATATAACAGGCTAGTTTAATACCGGATATAGTTCTATATAACAGGCTAGATTAATACCGGATATAGTTCTATATAACAGGTTAGTTTAATACTGGATATAGTTCTTTATAAAAGGTTAGTTTAATACCGTATATAGTTCTAAATAACAATTAGATTTTTTGCATTAGTTTTTATTGATACTAAATTGGATAAGTGGTCCCTAAATTAGTTTCAATATTGCACTAAGAACAGCGGGTACTTGGAGGATGTTCTTACGGTTTTTAGCCAATACTCAATTAGAGATTTAAAGGGAGGAATAAGGAAACTGTAGGTTGGGGTGTAGGATTAGATTATTAAACCATTATTTAAATCAATTCATACTTTTATTTCTATCCCATGTTAAGTAACAAATTTGAACTGGCTTATTATCAGATGGCATTTTAATACTTCGTACCAACTAAAAACCCAATAAGTTTTTCTCATAGATAAATAAATAAACATAGATAGCTTATGTACGCAAAATCACCAAGAATTGTACAGTCCGCGAACTCATACTTCTAGAGGTCAAAGTGTACTTCAATGATAAGCGGGGTGGTTTGTTGTTTTAATGGATTTCATAATAGAGTGTAAAATAACTCCGGGAATGGAACTATTTGAACATCAATATTTCACTATCATATTGACGAGAACTGAAGAAGGACATGAGAAGGACTAAACTAACTTAAATTTCTCTCTACAGAACTCATGTACACCACAAGTACTCAATGACATAAGAACAGCCAATGTTCACAACCGACCTAGTTAATCTACATAATAGAAATATCTTAAAAACATCTCTGTACATTTATATCTTTCAAGATGAAAAATGTCGTATTATGCGCAATCTATCTTTATCTATGGTTTTTCTAGGGTTTCCATTTTTTCCCGGATCTATGTGGACCCGTGAAAGCCTTCCGAAACCTTTCCTGAAGCTGTTAAGAATTATAAACCCTTAAAAAAAATTTGTAAATTACCATTAGAACCTTTCTAAACATTTTTTCAAATATTACACACAAAGCTTGGTGTGACAATTTGAAAAATGAATACGGTTCGATTGTTTCATATGAATTGATCCGGAATGGTCCCGTAATATTTTTTTCAGCAGGGTATACACACAGCTCTTTGAAGCATCTAGGAGCTAGATTTTTAATTCTGTAACGAAAGCTGGGTCCAAATTGATTCGGAAAATCTTGGAAACCCTGCTAAATGTTTGTTGGCAAACAACTGAAAAGGCTTGAGATTATACAAATATTTTATAAAGTGCAATTGTAAACCAATGCACAGCGAAATGTTTTTTTGTGCTTTTCATTAACAATAAATAACGCTAAGTATTGTGCAGACTTTTAACTGATAAAAAATGAAAATATAACTCCTTCAAATTTTTTAAGGTTTTCAATTATTAAAATTTCAAACTTTAAAACTCTTTGCGGCATTTCTTATAAACTGAATTCAATCACGACAATTATTCCAGTTTGTTCTGGGAAACACTGTACAGTACAGCTAGATATAAAACGGCTCATTAGTATCTAAAACAGTAAACTACAGTTATATGTTTCTAGTTGTCAACTTGTACAACTTATATCCAGGAGAAGGAAACTTAAGACAACTACCGGTAAAATTAAACCCGGTTTAATTGATTATGTTGTAAAGCATTTTAATTTAGTTTTAGTTTTTTTTTATGTTAAGACCACAAATTCAAAGCAAACTAGGTTTCTCAAAGAAGGTTTCTTAAAAAATACGCTCTAAAAATTCCCGCTCTGAATATCATTATATACTTTGTCCTCGTCTTGCTTTTAGAAAATGAAAACATAAAACCGATGAATTTAAAGGATGAAAAACTTGAGATAACTTTACAGAAATTCTTTACAGAAATTCATTGCTGCTCGTAAGATGGAAATATTATGCGTTGTCAATCATGATTTCATTTATTAAAGAGGTATTTAGAAGAACTAAAATGATTTAAAGGAATCGAGTCTTTGCCACAAACTCACACTATATCTTGTCATACTTAGATTATTTGATCTATTTTGAAATATATAAGGTTTAGGACATGTATTTGGTTGCAAAGATAAAGGGATTAGATAATCAGAGTTTGTGGCAAAGGCTCAATTACTTTAAATATGGAACCAGGTAAATTTGCTCTTCTAATACTTGTGAATAAAAATAGAGAAGCTACGAGGTGACAATGTGGTACCAGTAATCATAATGAATTTTCCCTACTCCTGCCCAGCTCGTACCTTTACCCTTTTTTGTATCTTGGAGTCTAGGAAGATATCATCATCATTGGAGTACTATTGGAGTACTATTGGAGTAGGTCTTGTTGGAGACCTATAGATTCTCATTGGATGCCCCCATTATTAATTGAAGACCCTCATATTTTCATTAGAAACCCCTATATTTTCATTGGAGACTCCAGATTTTCGTTGGAGACCCCCAGACCATCTGGGGGTCTCCAAAGAAAATCTGGAGTCTCCAATGAAAATTGGTGGGTCACCAATAAAACTATGAGGGTGTCCTAAAAAATGAAGGTCTCCAACTAAACGTATTGGAGCAAATGTTCATTCCATAAAACGATGCATGCTAAAATTATTAAAAAATTAATACAAATATATTTTGCTTTATTGCAGCGCTGACGATTATTCCCAAACCTACTTCCGAAGTTTGGCGGCTATTGATCACGCCGGAAATGTTTTCTGGCCGCCGCCGACGAAGTTCCGGTCGACCTGCCCTGTCGATGTTAAGTACTTTCCGTTTGATGATCAGACTTGTAACCTCAAACTCAGTTCTTGGATGTACGATGGAACCAAGGTAAGGCAATTATCAGAGTTCCGAATTACTATTATATTGTGAATCAATCAAGACCAGACTGATTTGAAAGTGTCAACATGTTTTGACCTTTTTAACTTTTTAAACTATTTTTGCTACCCTAGACATACAATTATAGCTTCTAAGCGCTTGTTTTTAGCTTTAGTTTTATTGAAATAATTGGCAAAATCTAAACTGATTTGCCTCAAATATTGACTGAAGAACTCGGTAGAACCACAATGTTAGTAAATGCATTTAAAAAAGATGAAATAAAACATGAAAAATCACTTTTCCTTAAAGATTAATGTTAAAGGTATATAATCCCTGGTTCTACAGTTCTCCACACACACACATATATATATATATATATATATATATATATATATATAACAGAGGAAACTGTAAAATTTGGAATAAATTGTATAAAAGGGAAGTCGAATCTAGTTTTACCAGATTATTATGTCAATAATATTCAAAATACAAATGTGCATTGAACAGATACATTACATAGACATAAAACCTCGAACATAGAATGATTTTAAAGGAATTGAGTTTTTGTCACAAACTCTGATTTTCTTATCCCTATATCTTTGCATTTGAATGTCGGAAACCTTAGATATTTTAAACTATGAATCATTTTAGATCAAATAAAAATAGTTTTAAAAAACAAAGGTTTACACTATTAGGTTGAAAAGATATGGCGATTGTAGAATCATAATTTGTGGCTTTAAAATTCAGTGATGGTGATGGACCAAACCTCTGTAGAGTAAAAAAGTAGATGTTAGTTCCACATTTATTGAAAATATATTTCGGTCTGGGTTGACCCTCGTCAGTTCTTAAGATTGTTTCTTCACAAAGATTAAAAACAAATTTGTGGCAAAAACTCAGTTCCTTTGAAAAAATTCACTTTCAAAGACTTGGATTTAATTCTTTTTTCAATGTTACGTAGACTTGTATTGTAATTAATACATATATACACAAATAGATAGATAGATAGATAGATAGATAGATAGATAGATATTTCTGCTAGAAATCGGTTTTACAATACATAGATTCATTTTTAAGTATTTAAAGCTAGGGCTACAGCCTAGTCATTTCTGGTTGTTTTAATTGGCTGACCCTCCAAGGTGTTATATACACACTTTTTCAATATAAAAATAACTAATTGTAATACAAAAAATAATAGCTGAATTTTAAGAAAAGGTATGGTATGGTGAATAGTAAAGGTGAAAAAAAAACTGCATGAAAAAAGTTTTCCTTCTTCAATGCCTTAAACACTTTCTTCGAGGACTTATAAAGGATATGCATATTTGAATACTTATCCCTGCATAATCTGATGTTTTAGCTTCTTTTTGGAATAATTAACAGATATCAAGTTAACAGTTTCAGAATTGTAGTTTCCTTCCCATATTTTATCCCATGTATTCACTCTGAGGAAAAAATCTCAGAACGAAACCTGTTCCCAAAATCTCACCATGAAAGACGGGTTGACTTTGACTTTGGACTTTAGACCATAGATAGAGATTTATTTATTTATGATTTAGACTAATCAAAAAAACATTGCTTCATCTAAATTTGTACAAAGTTATGAAAGGATTGGCAAGTGCAAACTAGAGCAGTTAAACCATTTTTCTTTATTCATTAATTCCGTCCTCTGCCCGTTTAAGTTGGTTTGGTATATTAGAAATAGAAATATGACATGATACATTGTCCTCTGTTATTGACACATTCTTTTCTTAAAGGGTTTGTCGACGTAATTTCAAGTATCGTTCCATTTAAAGCACTAAAGGCACAATTTACAACTTTTAACTTTATAGTTTATACCCTGAAAATAAAGTTCCAAAACTAACACTTGGCCCATTTTTAACACTGAGTGTTAGAAATAGGCCAATTCTGCAAAGTTATTTTTTCCAAGCGTTTATATTTTCAAATTCCAGCCGAGTTGGTATTGCATCGACAGTCTTTAGCATCAAAGAAGTTAATTTTGAATTATGTTCAGTTGAATGTGATGAATCGAACCTCTAATATTGATCTGGAGAACTATGTACCGAATGGTGAATGGGAACTACTGGAAGCTCGACTTGTAAGAACTGAACAGTATTATCCCTGCTGTATCGAACCCTATCCTTCGATGACCGTCACCATAAGGTGAGGACAATACAAGAAGAGTAAATATCTTCCTCCCCTTCCCTCCTCGCAGCGGCCGGACGATGGCCGATTTGTTTTTACCTTAAGAGTAAGATAAAGACTAAACATTTCCCTAGCTGTTTTTCTCGTCTTTGTTTAAAAAAAATCCACACCCCCGGCCTTATTTTCTAAAGAAACTGAGATTTTGCCACAAACTCAAATTTTCTATAGTTTCCATATCTTTGCAACCTAATCGTGTAAACCTTGGATTTTTCAAACTTAAATTTTTTGATATAATAGTTTGAAATGTCGAAGGTCTACTTTATTGGATTGCAAAGATATATAGATTATATTTGTGGCAAAAACTCAATTCCTTCAGTGAAATCATGTACCGGCACTTACTAAAGGAAGATCTGAAGCCGACAATCCCTTTTATTAAAAATAAAAATAAAAATATTTACTGAATATATTTTATGTGTACTTAATATTTTGTATGTATACTGAATATTTTGTATGTGTACTTAGTATTTTGTATGTGTTTTGTATGTGTACTGAATATTTTGTATGCGTACTGAATATTTTGTATGCGTACTTAATAATTTGTATGTGTACTGAATATTTTGTATGTGTAATGAATATTTTGAATGTGTAATGAATATTTTGTAGGTGTACTGAATATTTTGTATGTGTACTTAATATTCTGTATGTGTACTGAATATTTTGCATGTGTACTGAATAATTTGTATGTGTACTTAATATTTTGTATGTGTACTGAATAATTTGCATGTGTGATGAATATTTAGTATGTGTACTGAATATTTTGCATGAGTACTGAATATTTTGTATGCTTACTGAATATCTTGTATGTGTACTGAATATTTTGTATGTGTACTGAATATTTTGTATGAGTACTGAATATCTTGTACTTTTACAAAGTATCCTGTACTTGTAAGTTGCAATCTTGAATGCTGACATCCTGCCAGTCCCTTTCTTTGAAAATACTAAGAATAATCTAAAATTTACTGAATATTTTGTATATATTGTTCTTGTACTGAATGTCTTTTATTTATACTGATTATCTTAAGCTTGTACTTGATATCTTTTACTGAATATAGTGTACTTGTACTCAATATTTTGTGCTTAATTTTTTGTACATGTACTGAATATCTTTTACTTTACTTTTTACCAGATTACCTAATCTAAATATCTTTTATTTATCTAAAAATCTTGTACTTTTTCAAATATTTTACTGAACATCGTTTACTTTACTTATCGTTTAATCAGAAAACTGTAGAATAGGAAGAGGACAATATATTAATAATGAAGTGCAATTAATGTTGTTAGAATGCAAATAGCTTTACTAGTAAGTTATTAAATCACTAATTAAATTATATGGGTCTGTTTACACTGCACAATTGCTGTGCCTCATATTCATTGGACTATTAAAAGTCATGACTTGAGTCTGAAAGTCGACCTCCTATTCCAGAGTTTTCTAGTTATCACTGTATTCTGTACTTTTCTTTAATATCATGTACACGTATTACTTATTATGTACTCTAGGATCCGACGGAAGACCTTGTACTACATGTACAACATCGTGTTCCCCTGTATGATGATGTCAAGTTTGACCGTGCTAGTTTTCTGTCTGCCTCCAGATTCAGGGATACATTCATTTAAAATCTGGTTCCCTGAACAAAGGACGGCAGGGGTTTACAATTGTGGTCTTTCATTTTGTACCTTCAACATTAATTAAGATATTAAAAACTACAACATGATTTTAATTCATTTATTCTTAGACATGGAATATTTTCATCCAACAAAAATAGTTGAAGCACCGGAGCCAAATTAAACTTAGAAGCGTTATTCTTCAAAATTTGTCAAATGAAAATTGTTATTCATCAAAATTTGAATACTTGTGATATTTGATTTTGGATCCTGTGTTCAAATATATTTTGTCGGAAGAAAATGTTTAATTTCTGAGAGTGAAATCAAAATTATCTGAAAATAACATAACGTTACGTCAGCTTTTAAGATACAATAAAATTAGAGCCCATTATGGAAAGCTCAAATCTCTTACGCCTTTTGATGATTTATTATCAAAGACAATCTTCATGTTGTCGTCACTAAATTTTCATGTTTATTGGGACGTGTGTAGCATAAAAAATTGTAAGTGTAATTTATACAAATAGGAAGCAAAGAATTAATAATAAGTCCTAGCTGCTATTCAGAATCATCTACTCATATGTGCAACGTTTTGTGATTTGCTGTACATTGCACATGGGTTATGGCTGAAAGGCCAGGACTACAAAAAATGAGACAAAAAGTACTTAGATTCAATTAAGAACTATTCATATATGTGCTATGTAATATTCTAAGCCAAATATAAGAATGTAATAAAAAGGAATCCGTAATAAATTAATTAAGAAATTAATTAAGAAAACCCATAATTAGAACGAAAAGAATTTGATATTTTTATTTTTAAAAAATATTGTTAAAAATGGGTCACTTTTCGTACAAAAGAAGCGGTGGTGTTCTCTCTCACCTATAACGCACATTGAAATATACAATGTTTTTTGATCCAGGTTGAATGTATCTGATAACCAGGAGAAAAGATTGCTCTGGGAGTAACAGTCATCCTTGCCTTCTCCGTCTTTATGCTTGCAATAGCGGAGAAAATGCCGGAGACTAGTGAATCCATTCCTCTAGCTTGATTGCTTGAGTAATGTTTTTGAGAGAAGTCTCAGAGTCAAAGTACTGCTGTGTTGTAGTTCTGAAATACGACGGGAAACTGGTAATTTCCGTGAAAACTCTTAAAATTGGAATTTTTTAAACATGAATTAGAGACTAAAATAATATTTGGTGGGCTGCTGACGGCCCCAAAATATTTTAATATTGGTTGTTAGAATTGATTTATATAAATCTAGATTATCCTGAATATATGTTTTTCCCCCGAAATAGGTCTCTTTAACAAAGACGACATTCTAAATATATTACAGGTTTACAGGATCCACATTTAAACGGGAAAAGTAACTATAAATTGAAATCATTTTAAATCAATGCAAGCTACAATTGATACAATATTTGTAAAATATTCATTTTGTCCATTCTCACTATGAAACATGAGACAAATGCATTTTAAGAGGGGTATTGTGACAAAAACCGGTCACCCCCCCCCCCATCCCCCGAAAATACCCCACTGACGGCCACTGCACTGGGTTTATCGGAGGTGGGGGGAGGGGGCCGCGGGCATTGGAATAATTCAAGGAGGATTGAGATTAGTTGGTGGTGGGGGGTTAAAGGAATTATTCAATTCAGTTTCTATAGTTTGAACAAATAGAAAAATTCAAATACAAAGTTCAAAGTTAGAAACACCTTCTCTTGTCACGTGTGTTAAACATTAAAGATTTTGATATGCCAATATTTGTTTAGAAACAAATCCTTGTATTGTAAACATATTTCTTCTGGTTTACCTCTCTCTATGTATCTAACTACAATAAAGCACTATGAGAATTTATTTTATAGGCAAATACCGAATAAATTTTGATTTTGATTTTATAGTCTATAATATTTTACGTATAAAATCTACATTATGAAATATCTAGAGTTATGAAATTTTACAAACTTTAGAGGATATATAGTTGTTTTATTAAACAAAAACATAGAGTTATTGGCCAATCTTTAAAAACCAGTATTAAACAAATATCATTGCTAAATTTTTCCTTTGACGAT
Organism: Eurytemora carolleeae; assembly: GCF_000591075.1. NCBI lineage: Eukaryota > Metazoa > Arthropoda > Copepoda > Calanoida > Temoridae > Eurytemora > Eurytemora carolleeae. Next base: position 32,729 of record NW_019396156.1, read on the forward strand.
TGTTTGAAAATCGAATAAAAGCAAATTCAAAAAATAAGAATAAAGCTAAAAAAAACTTGTTAAGATCCCTCAACTCTGTTTGAAATATTGACTAAGTCATAGTTTTTTATGTATTCTTTAATTCAATTAGCTTGGTGAAACTAATTTAATAATGATTATGTTTAACAATTTTTTTTAATATTTAACATTATTCTTAAATATTTAACATATTTCTTCTTATGTAATATTTTATAAATGTTGGGCTGGTTTAACAACTAATCAAAATGTCGAGAAATTTAACACTTTCTTAAAGGACTTAAAGGGAATAACGACGTAATTACATGTGGTTGCTCATTTAAAGAGTTCCATGCCAAGTTAATAATGTTACCCTTGAAACCTTTATCTAACCAACAATGAGGAATATATCGTCGTTTTTATGTATATTTTTATCTATATGTTAGGGACCATTTAAGGGATATCATTGTGAATCAGGCATTGTGCCCCTCCTTTTAAATATATTTCGAAAATATTTTAAATACTTACTTACGATTAAGGACTTAAAATCGTTGAAATTTCTCTGAATCCCTAAAATCGCTTTAATTGTATGAATCAAAAAGTTAAATTTTGCCCTCTATCTTTAATGTTGTCTTTAAGTGTTTTTTTTATTTGACACAGACAGAAACTTAATAAATAAAGTACAGCCGTTTTTGAAGTTTTTTATTATTACTACGGACTCAGCTAGGCTTACACAAATTAAGGGAGAGGGGCTATTGGGGCTCAGTCACCCCCCTGGACGAATTTCTTGGAGATCTCTTGTCTCATTATCTTACATTCCTAATTAGGAAATAAAAAATCGTTTATTTGGCAGAAAAGGTTGGATGACTGTCAATAAAGAGACAAAAATATTTATTTTTTAAAAAATCGTTAATTTTACAACAAAAATTAGATGACATACTACCAAATAAGCGATTTTTGTTGAAAAAAAAACAATTTTTTTCGCTTACTTCTCAGTCATCCAACTTTTGCTGCAAAATAAGCGGGGTTTTTTATTTGGTAATTTAGTGTGTATCTTTATGTGCGCTGTGCAGTTTACTTGAGATTATGGGTTTATTACTAGATATAATCTGTGCCGCTAATTACTCTGTTGTTCTGACCTTGCAATGATATGTTTTCTGCATCTTAACAATTATAGCAACCTTTATTAAGGTTTATTAGGCTCAATTCTTGACATTTCTAGGTATATACTTGACCCAGGTATATTCTGGACCCAGGTATCTACTTGACCCAGGTATATACTTGACCCAGGTATCTACTTGACACAGGAATTTAATTGACCTAGGTATCTTTTTGACCTTTTTCAGGTTTATACTTGACCTTTCCCAAGGTTTATACCTGACTATTCTAGGAATCTACTTGACCTTTGTGATGGCTATGACGACTGTATCGGTGATTATGACGGTGATTGTTCTCAACTTTTTTTACCGAGGGCCGGCCCTGTATCCTGTTCCTCATTGGGCTAAAAAGTAAGAGAACTTGAGGTTTTCTCTGAAAGGGAAACATTAAAAATCATTTTTTTTTGTATTTCAATAAGCGTAAAAATGGCGGAATCGATTTGGTCCTAATGACCTTTGACAGGGATGGGCCAAAACAATACGAAAAATTACCTTTAAAAGTTGAAATCTTGAATTTAAAAAAAAAAATACCCAAACATTTATTTTTTTAAAGCTAAATATAGACTTTCAATTTTCTTTGAGCATCTTAACAATCACAGTTAGTTGCATTGACGAGAGTCTGAAGTTCACATCGCAGTTTAATTTTCTGACAATAGTTTCGTATAAACTAGAAAGATAAAAAACAACAAATACACATACAGCTCGGAATATATATATAGAGAGATCTGGCCAACCATACATACAGCTCCGGAATAGATATATAGAGAGATCTGGCCAACCATACATACAGCTCTGCAATAAATATATAGAGAGATCTGACCAACCATACATACAGCTCCAGAATATTGTTAACACAAATTCGAAATATAAGGAAGACGACTTTACCCACTCAGATGCTGTTGACTATTTTCAAGACGTGTGTATCTATTTCCGCCATGAAGCGCCCACATGTCACCCTCGCTCCTTCATTCCCCCCTCAACCCTCTAAACATCTCAACCTGGCAGTCAGGTTAGGAGAGTTGGGCTGGTAACAGCTCCGACACAGGGAGCCTCTTGACTCCATGAAGCTCTACAACACTCCCATGAAGTGCCCTCAAATTTTCATCATTAATTCCTTTGTTAATTTCTAAACCAACCAATTTTAACCCAGTCTTATGCAAATATTTCAAAACTTTCGTTTTTTTAAATAAATGTTAGAAATATCCATTTCAGATATCTTTGTTTTATTATAGTGACTTTTAAAGTCAACATTTTGAGATATGGAAATCTGGGCAGGTTATATCTTGGTTGGTTGGATTTTGAAGTTTCAAATTTGTTTTACTTTTTGTTAAATTAAAATCCCATTTTAATTTAACCCCCAGTAGGGAGTAATTTTAACACAAATTCAAAATATAAGGAAGACAACCTTACCGACTCAGATGCCATTGACTATTTTCAAGACGTGTGTAACTATTTCCGCCATGAAGTGCCCACATGTCACCCTCGCTCCTTCGTCCCCCCCTCACCCCTCTACACATCCCAACCCTGCAGTCAGGTTAGGAAAGTTGGGCTGGTAACAGCTCTGACACAGGGAGCCTCTTGACTCCTTCATGATGATGATGCAGATACTCAGCTAACAGCAGGCATGCTTATACCTCTGATCTCCCTATTAACTTCTTGAGAAGCTTACTTAGGAAACATATACCCGGCTCCGACCAAAGTTTCTGCTATCTTGAGTTGCATTGCCTTAGTTCCATTGATAAACCCTGTTGTTCCAGTTCCTGTTGATCTGCTCCACCAACATGAAGCTCTACAACACTCCCATGAAGTGCCCTCAAATATTCATCATTAATTCCTTTGTTAATTTCTAAACCAACCAATTTTAACCCAGTCTTATGCAAATATTTCAAAACTTTCGTTTTTTTAAATAAATATTAGAAATATCCATTTCAGATATCTTTGTTTTATTGTAGTGACTTTTAAAGTCAACAAATATATATATAGAGAGATCTGGCCAACCATACATACAGCTCCGGATAATATATAAAGAGAAATCTGGCCAACCATACATACAGCTCCGGAATATTATTATATATTATAAAGATTATTATAAAGATTTATTCACACACAAAAATATAAATACATATATAAATGGTGTAGTTTAAATTTGTTTAAATAAATTTTTTTTGAAAATACAGGTTTCCAAAAGAAAAGAGAAAAAATATGCAAAATTATGTACAAATAGAAAACATTGATTTTTACTTACTACATATTATATTTATAATTTCAGTTATTACGTAATCATCGAATCCTTCAACATATAAATTATTCATTCTTGTATTTAAAAGTTCTTGTAAAGCCGTAACTTTCCATTCATGTTCCAATGGGACATCAAAATATTTCATTTGTTTCATAACTAACATTTTACTAAGATCCGAAGGATTTAAAGAACAATCATTTGCAATAGAAAATAAATTTCTGCCAAGAACTGTGTTGAGGTCATTTTTACATAAAATTAGAAAGAAATCTAATGCAAAGCTTAGAACTTGCTTCAATAGTCTCATAGAAAGACACACATCTCCTAGCTAACATAGTTTTTACATGTAAACATTGTGAAATACTTTCAATCAAGTACCTATGCGTATCTCTAGGTACATTAAAAAGAATTCTAATAGCAGTATTCCATGCTGTATACAATTTTAAAACACATTGGGAACTCAAGTCCCAAATACTAGATCCATAAAAACTACAACAGTAAATATTATACAGTTTCAAAATAACATCAGGACTGTTAAAATAAAATTCTTGGTTAAGGGAATGAATTTTTGAAATGAAAATAGCTCATTTTTTATTGCAATCTATGGTCAATGAATTATCTCTTTGCAGAACATTTCCTAAATGTTTTAAGTCGTTAACAAGTGGTAAAGGTAATTCATTCAATAAAATTGGGGTTATATCATTATAATTATATATAGAGAGAGATCTGGCCAACCATACACACAGCTTTGGAATATATGTATAGAGAGATCTGGCCAACCACGGTTTTCACATTAAATGTTAGAACTGAGATTCTGATAGAGTTACATGTTTATGAGTTACAAGTTCTAGATCTGGCCAGCTGTTAAACTGTAGTTACATGTCTCCCAACTTGACTCCAATACAAGTTCTGAAGATAACAGGCCTGGCCCCTCCGCCAGGCAACATTCCTGCAAGAATGTTGAGACGTGGAAACTAGAGTTTTTCATCATTGAAAAGTGAAACTCGCTGATGTTGAGAAATTCACCCTTAACTTGAATTTGAGTACAATCACTGCAGTAAGTTTGTAGATAGAGAAGTTGTTCTTCTTCGAGACAGTACCAGACGTACTTGCTTCACATACTGCTCTGGAATATATATATAGAGAGATCTGGCCAACCCTACATACAGCTCCGGAATATATATATAGAGAGATCTGGCCAACCACGGTTTTCACATTAAATGTTAGAACTGAGATTCTTATAGAGTTACATGTTTATGAGTTACAAGTTCTAGATCTGGCCAGCTGTTAAACTGTAGTTACATGTCTCCCAACTTGACTCCAATACAAGTTCTGAAGATAACAGGCCTGGCCCCTCCGCCAGGCAACATTCCTGCAAGAATGTTGAGACGTGGAAACTAGAGTTTTTCATCATTAAAAAGTGAAACTCGCTGATGTTGAGAATTTCCCCTTCGATAACCTCCTCTAATGATTTCTCAATGTCGCAGAGATTTTCAGACACCGCAACTATCCCTGGGTTGCCTACTCTGTTCATAGGGTTGTCTTGGTATGTAAAGAAGGACACAACCCTACCAGAGATCAGGACCTTGACCAATCCTAACACCTAATCTAAATTTGATTTAACATCTGAAGATGGGTCCAAAAGAGATGAAACTTTTCCTGCATTAAGAGAACAAAATTCCCATTTCACTTTGTCCGAAGCGGGGATTTCAACAGGATCTATCTTTTCCAGGAGACAGTGAAGAGGAGGGTTAGAAGACAGATTTATCTTGAGGTTTAACTGCCTCGGCTTGTTTAAATCTAGGCAACAGAGTGTTACAGTAACGTCAGAAAGCTCCTCATACTCCACAAGTTCCATATCAAGTAGTCTGATTCTCAGAATTCTGGACTGTCTGTAGGCATGCAGATTCTCCAGAAGAGGTTTTAGATCTTCGGTAGATGGTATAGGTGGTACTGGAACCCCAGCACTGTCAACGGTCCGGATCTGAACCTTGCTTGAGGCATGGTTGAATATTCTCCCCACCTCCATATAAACCTGCTCAGAAGAAGCGTCACAGTTGACCTCGATCCTACATGCTTCCTTCTCAGAAATCAACTGGATCCTGACCATGTTGAAGAGACTTGTGAGGTGCTCCTCCAGGTTTCCGGATAGATCATAGACGAGAACCGCAATACATCCGTCCTGGGAAAGAGAGGATAGCAGAGCATGTTCTTCAAGCTTCAGTACAGTTTTACTGTTTACAAGAAAGGGGGTATACTTCTTAATTCTGCTGTCTATAGCCCAGCTGGCGACAGTTTCGCATGACATCTGAGAAAAGTAGAAGTCGCTGGAGCAGTGTGTATCGGAACCTCCCAGAGGAAGGGTGTCAGCAGAGCTTTTTAAGCCTGTTAAGAGAAAGGGCGCTATGTGCGTTGTACTTGAATAGAAGTCTACATATCATGGTCACTTCTCTCCACAACTGAGTGGAAAGCGTGACTAATCTTGAACAAGATAAAGTAATAAAGATGAATACAGTACCTCCTAAATTCCAACCTTATCCTACTTCACGAGCAGATATAGTGGAACTCAGAAACTGCTTTGCTGTGGAATCTTAATCAAAACTTTCATATGCAGCTAATTGAATGAGCAAAACAGGACAGCCAGGAAACAAGAAGATTGGATAAATGAGTATCTGCATTCTGCATTAAATACATGTATCAATTAATTTGTTTCATAATAAATTATAAATAAATAAATTGATGAAAGTTAAAAAGAAGTCGCTGGAGAAAGAGTTGTTCCTGAAGGTCTTGATACAAATACTGGTCAACTGTTCTCTTGGCTCTACGTCTGACAACTCCAAAATGTAGGAGCCTCAGAGATCTTGATCCACTAGCAAGAGAAGAGAACGTGTCACTTTAGCTAATCTGACGACTCTCCACCCTTATCTCACCGCTTTAACCCAGAACAGGTGGCTCGGAGCTGAAAGGACAGGAGGCTAAAGGCAAACAAAGGAGCCAGGTACTGCCAAACCTCCTTCTCCATATCCTCCTCGAAGATCTTGAAATGAGAAACCTCTACATTGTTCTCTTCCACTAATCTGTGAGAAGAGCTGAAGAAATCCCCAGTGATAACACTGACAACAAGTGGCTCGGAGCTGAAAGGACAGGAGGCTAAAGGCAAACAATGGAGCTAGGTACTGCCAAACCTCCTTCTCCATATCCTCCTTGAAGATCTTGAAATGAGAAACCTCTACATTGTTCTCTTCCACTAATCTGTGAGAAGAGCTGAAGAAATCCCCAGTGATAACACTGACGGTCAGCATCACTTCTTGCTTAGGGTGCAAGAACAACTTATAATATCTCTCAGTTAGATGTGGAGGGATAGGGTAATCGGAGGTATTCTCAAGAGAAGTGTATATTAACATGGTAGCTAGGGGCTGATCTTCCACGCCACCTGAGTTTCCACAAGTCTTTAGTATTGCTTTTTGACTCATTTTCGTGATAATCTCGTCATCGTGTAGAATACAGTTTGATCCAGACTTGACAAACACCACGTAGTGGGGTTTGTTTAACTTGAATTTGTGTACAATCACTACAGTAAGTTTTTAGCTAGAGAAGTTGTGCTTCGTCGATGCTGACAGTTTATTTAAAACCCTTGAGTTGAGATCTGTAGTGAAGTGCATTTTTCTGATTTCTCATTCACCAGTGTCCGCTACCCGGTTAATAGAGATGATCAGGTTTGAAGCAAGCTCCTTGAAAGTACCATAAATTTCCTACTCCAACTTGGTGTCCTGTCCACTGGGGTTAAGGTATATAAAAGACTCCTACCCCCAGCTTCACCAGTAGAGTATACCAACCTTTCAAAGGATTCCTTGAGAACAGTATTCTTCAGATAATCCTCCAGAGAAGATAAGATCTCCATGAGGAACTCTGCACAGACACCTTCGTGGTTAATATTCTTTTTCCAAATCTTGCAAAAGTTACTCATACACAGCGATTTCTCATCTTCTCCGACCTGGTTAAGCAAGGCAGTTAACATGAGCTGAAGAGCTAGAATCTTATCACTGTCAAATGAGGACTCTGTCGGTATAGCAAGAATCAAGTCACAATAGCTTTTCACATTAGCCAGAACCTGTAGAACTGAGCTCATGAAGCAAATGCTTTCAGGGTTAGGAATCCCAACCATCAGACTGAGCTTACTCACCACCTTGTTCTTCTTCGAGACAGTACCAGACGTACTAGCTTCACATACTTCATAGGATCTCTTCCTCTTCTTCTCCATGATTCTTGAATACTAAAGGATACACCAAGAAACTTCAAAGGCAACGCACACTACACTGTCGCTGAACTGAATACTGACAAACCGAGTAGCGAATACAGAACCATGGTGTGAAGCAAACACCTGAAACGGTGTGCAGCAAACACCTGAAAACATTAATGATAGCATAAAATTCTGCACATTTTTCGTTGTTTTTATGTTATAAGCATGAATTTTTTCATTTTGTTCAGGAGAAAATGTATTACACAAACAAATCTTTTGATGTTAGGTTTCTCGCACATTTTTGATTTTTTTTTAGATAAAAATTAAATGGTTTTTGAAATTTCAGTCTACTTTTATTCTTTTTTTACGTTTTTCATTTAGAAATAATAATTTATTCATAGTTTAATAATTCTTGATTGAAACTTTGCAAAAACTTTCAAATTATGATATTCCTTGCATTTTAACTTTTGCCATATGCTACGCTTAATGGTTTTTGTTCGCCTATTTAGATCATATCAATTTTTTTTAATTATTGCAACATTGAAAAAACTAAATTTTTAACTACTAGTCTATAACTTTTTTAGATTTTCATTATGCATGTTTTTTTTTAACAAAAAGTTTGTGACATCAAAAACATTTTTTGTGTATATTTATTTCTTAAAACTCATTTATACAATTTCTTATTCTGACTTGCATCATTTCTTTCAAAACAATCAAAATAGAACATGATATGATGAGAAACCAAAAGTTAAAGAATTCTTCTTATTTTTAAGAAACAAAAAATAACAATTTGGATACCAGAGATGAGAATGCAACAAAGCATAAAATCTGTAAACTTTTTATAATTTTTTTTTAACTTTCTTTGACTTAAATTAAAAAGGCTTACAATAATTTCTTGTATTATTTAATATCCCTTCAAATTTTTCATAATCAATAATTTTTTAATGATTAATTTTAATTAAGGTTTATCATGAGTAAGGGCACTCTCTCCAGTCCAAGCTTTATGTTCAAAGCTCAGGAATATTGAAACATTTAACAAAAGTTTGAAATGTTTAGAAATATTCATAAATATTTAGAAACATTTAAAATTTTTCTTAAATATTTATAAATATTTAAAAATATTTAGAAATATTCAGAAATATTTAGAAATATTTAGAAATATTTAGAAATATTTAGAAATATTCAAAAATATTCAGAAATATTTAGAAATATACAGAAAAAGTTTGAAATATTTGTGATATCAATAATTCGAAAACAATTATAATTGAATAGAAATATTTCAATAGATACTTAAAAATTTATTAAAGAAGTTTAAAATGTTGACATTTTCAAACCTATTTAACATGATTAAGTTATAGAAAATTTAAGAAATATTTCTAACATGTACAAAACAAATTAAAACGTGAACTCAAACACAAAATAAACAATAAACCATCAATAAAAATTACGACCTTTGAATTGCTGGCATTTCTTTTTGGCTAAATTCCAAATGTGTCAAAATTTTCTTCAAATTGATCATTTCGGGAAACATAAAATCCTGAAACAGGTTTAGTTGAAACTAATACTTAATAATTTGAAAACTATAAAATCTTGAAACTGATTTAGTTGAAACTAATACTTGATAATTTGAAAACTATAAAATCTTGAAACTGGTTTAGTTGAAACTAATACTTGATGATTTTGTAAAGGATGTTAAACAAATAATAATTAGAGGTAAAAACTTTTATGTGGGACAACGCTGATCTGCATACTAATACTATTGATCTCAGCTACTTGATCCATAAATTCACAACACAACAGTTCTGGCGGATTTCTAAAAATTAGTATCTATCCTATATTATCTATTTCAGTTTCGCCGAAGGCAGTGCTTAGAATCTATTTCATTTTGATGCTCTGAAAAAATGGACCCAGATCTGGATCCAGGTCATGGAATTCAAGAATTTTTTAACAAATAAAAACATTTTAGATATGTGTTTCCAGAGCAAAAAACCGCGAATTTTCATATTTTTGCATATTTAAATCCGGATACAGGATACAGGATACTGGGAGCAAAAATATTGCGGATCCTAACCACTGCACTGGCTGCCCAGCAAAAATTTAACCGAAACCTAAACCTTCTTAATCCCCCCCCCCTCTCATGTTTCAATTATGTCTGGAGGTGGACGCAAGTGGCCGTCAAGGAGCTAGTAGGCCTGGAGGTACCCGGAGAAACTGGCAGAATTTTACTACCAGATACAACCTGGATATTCTTAAAGATCATCTACTTAGAGCAACCAGAAGGAAACAACCAGATTATAATATAAATAGGGATTATTTTGACAAAATAGGATTTTACACACATTCTTAAAGTCTCAACGTTGAATTGACTCTAGGCAAATAAAAATTTAGATCTTTTAAAAGTTTACATCACAAAGAAACATATGAATTCCATTATTAGCCACATATCTCTCAGTAATAGTCGAATAACATCATGAAAGAAACATATGACTTTCAGTTGAATCAACTTATTTGACTTTTTCATTAAATCTCGAATAACTCAATATCACAATAAATATATCCCGCAATGTTGATGACAAACTCATAATAGCATTAAACCTAAATGCATTCCCGTTTCTGAGCAACTTGCACTAATTTGTTTATCTAAAGATCTTCAGACCTTAACAAGATCTAATACAACCTCAAAACCTTTCATTTATCTTTTAACCTTCTGGACTGACGGAGCCATATGTTTAAAATTTCAAAACATCATTCTAATGATTGTGCACTATTTACAGTGTACAGTTTACAGTGCATAGTATACAGTGTACAGTTTGCAGTGCACAGTGTACAGTGTACAGTATAAAGTACAAACAGCTCAAGGTAATAAGACAAGAAAAGTTTATTACTGCTGCGTATTCTCTGCGTACATATTGAAACCAGAATAGATGCATCAGTGTTCTTCTAGTATCCGAGGAGGTTAAAAGCATTTAATTTTGATAATTTTGATAATTCTCATAATAGTTTCCTTTGATTTTTAATGTGAAAATGGATCCCATGTTAGGCTGTGACATCCGTATTGCGTTTACTTTACCGTACCGTTCAAAGACAGTACACTGCAGTACAAAAAATTCGTACACCTCTGAATAACCAAGGAGAATTGAATACAAGGAGGGGGCAATAGGGTTTCCGTTCACTTTGCTGTGACGTTTTTGGACTGCTGGAGAACTAGTTTTTGCGTAACAACAATAATAAAGATTGCAAACAATAACACAAATGATAAACAGACATTTGATGCATCTCTGGCGTTAGATGAAGATTCACCGTATATTAACTCATGTTTGTTTACATTAGATCGGCTGCCGTTAATTGTTGTTACGCAAAAACTAGTTCTCCAGCAGTCCAAAAACGTCACAGCAAAGTGTACGGAAACCCTATTGCCCCCTCCTTGTATTCAATTCTCCTTGTGAATAACTATGTTTACATTATAATTCTTTGGCTTATACACTGTGCAGTTTACAGTGCACAGTAAACAGTTACAGTATAAAGTACACAGCTTATACAGTGAGCAATTTACAGTGCACAGTATACAGTGTACAGTATAAAGTACACATCTTATACGGTGTGCAGTTTACAGTGCACAGTATACAGTGTACAGTATAAAGTACACAGCTTATACAGTGTGCAGTTTACAGTGCACATTATACAGTTTACAGTATAAAGTGTAGTTTAAAGTGCACAGTATACAGTGAACAGTATAAAGTACACAGCTTATGAAGTGTGCAGCTTTACAGTGCATAGAATACAGAGTAGTTTATAGTGTACAGAATACAGTGTAGTTTACAGTGCACATTATACAGTGCACAGTATACAGTGTGTACTGTACTTTGAACACTGTATTTTGCAAATTATAAACAATTTTTTATTAAATTCTGAAAACTTTTTGGCGTTCAAATTAATAATGATTAGATTTGACTATTTTTTTACATTTTGCTTTTATGTGATTGGTTAAAGATTTAAAAAGCAGGTCGAACAAAGAACATTAAACTAAATTCTAGTTTGTTTTCTACTAAAAGCTGAATAAACGGGTTATTTTCTAAACAAACAACGGGCTCAATACATACCATTACATCGTGAATATAGAGCACAGAATACATAGATAGAACAATATAGGTAATTATAGAACATGCAGTATTACATAGATAGAGCAAAAAATGGTATTTATAGAACACCGACTGATGCACAATAGAACAAGGTAAGTGTTTATAGAACACAGAATAAACAGAAAGAACAAAGCAAGTGGTTATAGAACACAGAATAAACAGCTGAACAAAACAAGTGATTATAGAACACAGAATACACAGACAGAACAAGACAAGTGGTTATAGAACACAGAATAGACAGATAGACAAATTACCGATCTAAAACAAAGATTTCTTCAATTTTCTATTCTCTATCATATAACCTTCAAACAAATTTTTCAAAATTTTGATTAGAGTAATCTATTTTGTATTTAATTTATTGAGAAGGATATGATATTGATTCCTGGGAAGAGATTTAACAATTTACAGAGCTATATTTGGAAAATACACAATTTTATTCATTTGATTTGATTTAATAGGAAAGTTTTACATGGGTATATTTGTATTATTATTCTCTGCTTTTTACTTAATTTTCTAATAAATATGATTATTAGAAAGCATCGGCAACGTAGACCACACATTGTGGAGACTACGGAGATGAAGGTTTTTTTTCTCAAAAACCAATTGTATGTATATCAAGACGTAGTTGAGTCACATAAACTTAGTTTAACCTCTTCTTATAAATTTTTTAAACGGCGCACAAGAGATATGGTTTAACTACTTCTCTCTATTCATTAAATCTGATCTCTACAATCATATGTTGTTTGTTTTGCTATTATTTGAGTTTAAAAGGTTTAAACGTCGACACGTGCCACGTGCCACGTGTCTGTTAACTCTGTAATAATTTCTCTTCTGTGAATTTGTTCTCTGAAGCTGGTATCAACAGATAATGCTGAGCTCAGGGTTATTTCACTAAACATTAACTAGAAAAATATTCTCTTTTATACGATACAGTTCGGTAGGATAGATTCAGTATTGAATAGGAGGAATAGGATGTAGTAGGAAAAGATGGGTTTAGGATTGAAAAGTACGATTAGGCGAGCGTAGAATGGACCAGGTTTAGGATGGAGTAGGATAGGACAGGTTTAGGATTGAGTAGTATAAGACAGGTTTAGGATGGAGTAGGATAGGACAGGTTTAGGATGGAGTAGGATAGGACAGGTTTAGGATGGAGTAGGATAGGACAGGTTTAGGATGGAGTAGGATAGGACAGGTTTAGGATGGAGTAGGATAGGACAGGTTTAGGATGGAGTAGGATAGGACANTTGAAGAGATAGATTAGGATAGTGTAGGATATGACGGGTTTAGAGTTGAAGAGATAGATTAGGATAGTGTAGGATATGACGTGTTTAGGATTGAAAAGTAGAATAGAATATGTTTTGGGTCAAAAAATAGGATTATAAGGGAGTAGAGTAGGACAGGCTAGGGTTGAAGATAACGATTAGAATAGAGTAGGATAGGACATGTATTGGATTGTTGAGTAGAATAGGATATGTTTGAGATTGAAGAGAATGAATGGGACGTAATAGGATAGGACATGTTTATGATTGAAAAGTAGGATAGGAAATGTTTAGGGTTGAAGAGTAGGATAGGACATGTTTAGGGTTGAAGAGTAGGATAGGCCATGTCTAGGATAGGAGAGTAGGATTAGGAGAGAGTAGCATAGCATAGATCTAGAGCTTGTAAGAAGGATCATGAAAGAGTAAGATGGGATAGGTTTAGGGTTAATAATATAATAATAATTATGTCTTTCGAAGAGAAGGATTAGGATAGATTAGGTTAAGGGTGAAAGAGTAGGATTAGGATGGAGTAAAATAGTAGTGGGTTTGGTATCTAGGACTAGGATTAGGATGGAGTAAAATAGTAATAGGTTTGGTATCTAGGAGTAGGATTAGGATGGAGTAAAATAGTAGTAGGTTTGGTATCTAGGAGTAGGATTAGGTTTGGTATCTAGGAGTAGGATTAGGATGGAGTAAAATAGTAGTAGGTTTGGTATCTAGGAGTAGGATGAGAATTTGTTTAAATTTTGGAGTAGGGAGTGGAGAAGTGAGAAGGGAAAAGAATCCAAGCAATACAAGTGCAGAGTATAAATTTTAAAGCTCATATCTCATCCGTTTTTTCTGTCCATATATCCTGGTCTTTATATTCCCAATTTCATTTCACCAGTTTTTCTAATATTTATCTAGGCCCTCACACTACCAGTAGAAGGACCATTGAATATTTTTTATTCAAAGCTATAAAGATAAAACTCTGCAATTTTGCACTAACCATACGTAGAGAACATTTCCTTGCAAAACCAATAACTATCTATTATTCTATACTCACACATATATATATATTTGGAGCGCTTATAAAATCATTTAAAAAATCTGTTTGGATTAGAAAATAAAATCATCAGTTTAGCAATATTAAGCAAAACTTTATAAAATCAGAAGTTTTTTTTCAGCTTCAGTTGTTTTTAGAAACAGTTTTAAAAAAAATCAGTTATAGTTTTAACAATCATTTATAAAATCAGTATTTTCAGCAACCATTTCTAACATCAGTAGTTTTAGCAACAGTTTTTATAATCAATAGTTTAGCAACAATTTATAAAATCAATAGTCGTAACAAACAGTTTACAACATTATTTGTTTAACAACATTTTTTATAAAATCGGAAGTTTTAGCAACAGTTTATAAAAACAGTAGTTTTAAAAACAACAGTCTTTAAAATTATTTGTTTCGCAACATTTTGTAAAATCGATAGTTTCAGCAACAGTTTATAAAATTAGTAGTTTTAGCAACAGTTCATATAATCAGTAGTTTTAGCAACAGTTTATAAAATTAGTAGTTTTAGCAACAGTTCATAAAATCAGTAGTTTTAGCAACAGTTTATAAAATTAGTAGTTTTAGCAACAGTTCATAAAATCAGTAATTTTAGCAACAGTTCATAAAATCAGTAGTTTTAGCAACAGTTTATAAAATTAGTAGTTTTAGCAACAGTTCATAAAATCAGTAATTTTAGCAACAGTTCATAAAATCAGTAGTTTTAGCAATAGTTTATAAAATTATTATTTTTATAACAATTCATAAAAAAGTAGTTTCAGTAACATCTTATAAAATCAGTAGTGTTAGCAATAGTTTATAAAAAAAAGTAATTTAAGCAATATTTTATTACATAAGTTGCTTTAGCAACATTTTATAAAATCAGTTGTTAATGTTTTAGCAACAGTTTATAAAGTCAGAAGTGTTTACAGCACTTTATAAAATAAATAGTTTAAGCAAAAAGATTATAATTAAAGCAGCAGTTTATGAAATCGGTAGTTTTATTATTAAATTACTGGTTTTAATTTTTGGCTATAAAGACATCAGCAAATACTTATTTAAACGTTAATGGCCCAGTTTTAAAAGGAAAGAATTAAGAGGTAAAAAAAACGCCATGATTGTTATCCTTCTAAACTTTGTAACCAAGATTGTTGCTTAGGAAGTTGAACTTTAAGGGTTTGAAACTTATTTAACTGGTTGCTTGGTGTACAGAGATGAAAGTAATGGAACAATTCCTAGCTCTCCGCGCCTCTCCTCCCTTCAGCTTCAGCTCCCTAGAGCTAGAAGTATAGAAGTAGAAACTCTTCCTTTCATGGATGCTCAACCAAACTCAAGCAATAATATTCACGGACAAAACCATCAGGTCAGGATTAAATTAACGTTTTTTATTTCATTATTTGAATTTTTCCTTTTTCGTCTCCTTCATTATTAAAATTGATTCAAATATTGCAAGTTTTGTCTCATTTCACAGATATCTATGAAAGTTATCAGATTTTAAGGCCGCGTCGACTTTTGGTTTTACCTCACTAATTCACTTCTACTTTTTTGTAGCGCTAGACATCTACGTTTTAATACTGCAAGGACCCTGTTTTTAGCTTCAGTTTAAAACTATTTACTATTTTTGGTTGTTGGTGAACATATAACAAACCCAAAAATTTCATTTTATGTATAAAAATGACGTTAGACCACATTTTAGGTCAACAATCTTTTTGTTAATATGAATGTATTTCTTTCATCAACTAACCAAGATCAAAGAGCTCATGTTAAGGTTCGTTATTGTTTCGCTTCTTTCAAGGTCAAAATTTGACCCTGAAATGTGCAAATGTTTTTTAAATTATTTTTTAATTCTTACTTTTCAAGTTTTCTCACTCATTGTAAAATATGGACCCTGAAGATATATGCACAAAACGACCCAATAACGATGCAATAACGAACGTGGTCTAAGATGCAATAACGAACGTGGTGTAACGACCGTTTTGGATTTTTAAGCGAAAGATATTGCAAAGTTGAAAAAAGAAAACTTCAACATAAGATCGTTTAGGAATCTTTGAATTTTAAATCTGTAATCGAGTTACTGCTTACTGTTTACTATTTTGGCCGATATATTTTCTTTAATATTTTTTGTAAAATAATTGCTCCTGAACTATACCAGGAGCAAGATGATGTGAAGGGAATCCTGGCACCTGACGAGGATCTGTACAAGGTGCTCAAACTCCTCCTCGAGAAGGAGGATCAACAAAACAAAGACGATCTCATCCGCCGCGAATGGCGGATGTTGGCGGAGATAATTGACAAATGGTTGTTTTGGGGATTTTTCTTGATAACCACCCTTTCCACAGCAATCTTTATTGTTATCCTTCCGTACGGAAAACGAGGAAAGTTCTTTTAAGTGAAACGAGTGAAGACGACGGAGTAGTACAGAAAAGGAAATCCGGTTTGCCGTATCACGTGACCAAGCTGGCATACATCGGAGACACAAAGTCGATTAAGATCATCTTATTTATAAACTACAGCATTAAGGCTTTCCTTAAATGGAGTGTTCGCGAAAAATGAAAGGGGTATAGGCGAAAAATAAGCGCTTTTGATCGCTACTAATCTTACTTCTATCTGTTGCGTCTATAAAGAGAAAATTAGTAAAAAAGACTGATGCTAAAGAACGTATAGCGTCAAGACAAACTTAGAAAATTACAACATTCAACTCGGATCGTATAATAATCATTTTAATTCCAAACAAATCATTTAGATATTACAAACAATGGTAATCGATTATTTATCGACGCATTCGTATATAGTTATAATGTTTCATAATAATTTTGATAATAATATTTCGCTAGCGCTGGATTTTCGAACATTCTTGGAAAATATGAAAATGTCGTCTTCATTATCAAAAAACCCTCGAAACAGGAATAAATGTTTTCAAAAGTAACTATCAGATTATAAAAAATAACAATATTATGAAATATCAACTAAATAGGAATGCAACAAAAATTAACGATGATTATTGGTTGTAATATCTGAACGATTTGTTTGGAATTAAATTAATTTTTTGACGATCCGCAGTTGAATTTGTATGGACGCTACGTTCTTCGGTATGAGTCGTTTTTAACAATTTTCTCCTTATAGACGCAACCGATAGAAGTAAGATTAGTAGCGATCAAAAGCGCTTATTTTTCGCAGTAAGCCTATACCCTCTTTCATTTTTCGCTCACTCCCTTTAAGATTATTGAATAAGAATAATGTACAGGGTGTCCCACGAAACATGATAGTTGGTAAATAGTTTTGAATGTCGTCTTCCATACACTGTATTAGATAGCAAAGGCTTTAAGTAATTTCTTTCTTTTAAAAAATCAAATATATTTTACTTTGAAATTAATTTTACGATAACATGACTCCTACATAATATTTTGATAATTGTCTTTGGTATTAAACAATTAAACAAATTATAGAAGAAGACATTCTAAACTATTTACCAACTGTCATGTTTTGTGACACCCTGTATGTAAGTTATTGAAATCTAGTACTCGTGTTTGCGAACTGCTTAAGTCACGTGATATTTTAAACCTACCGAAGGAACTGAAAACTTGTCCAAAACTTAAATGTTCTTATTGCTATAGCGTTGAAACATGATGATGTAAATCTTTGATATTTTCAAACTTTGACTAGGTTTACGACATCAGGTTACAAAGATAAACGCATTGGAAAGCTAGGGTTTGAAGCAATAGTTCAGTTTGTTACTTTTCAATTTAACTACTCGTATAGACATTTTTCTGTCGTATATTCTTAATATTTACAAGTATCTATATATTTAAATATTATATTTACTGTGACCCGTTGTAATATCGTATCCTGCAGTTTCATTCTAGATTTGAACAGTGAATAATGTAAATATACATATAATCAAAACTATTGTTACTAAAATAAATAGTTGTTTGGAAATTAGTAAGAAATAAATGATAAAATCAATCTTTTTTAGGCTTTTCATTTAACATTTTTTGAAATAATTGTTACAGTTCTGTTAACATCTGAAAAGTTTTCCTTTTTAACCCCAAATTAAAATTTTTTTTAGAAAATTAAGCTCAAATTTTTAACATCGTTTTTACCAAAGAAATAATAACATACCTTTAACTCTTTAAATACATATATTTAAAAATGAATATGCAGTCTTCTGAAATGAAATAAATTGATGAGAGAGTAAAATTGCAGCAGCGAACTTAAAAAAATAAAAAATAAGACTGAATATATTTGTTGGTATCCCTGTTTGTATACTAGACTGTTTAAAATGGGTTCAATAAAGTTTTGAAAAGGAATATTTATGCGCTCTGCCAAGAAACTTTTTATATTAATGGAATAGATTTCAATCTTAAGTTTTTGGTTTTTTAAATTCACAAATATACATCAATTAGAGAGGTCCATCTCACGAACTGGCCAATCGCCTTAAATTTTGATTTTGCATTCCGATATCTTTTTGAACTTGATGGTGTAACCTTTGATATCTCAAACATTGATATTTGATATGGCATAACAAATAGTTTGAAATATCAAAGGTTTACTGCATCTGAAGGTTGTGTTCTGAATCTTGGGATCTTCTGCAGAACTGCGGATTATATCATCATGGGATATCGAGATCAAACGTTTTAGATTTTAGATACTCAACATATTGGTTTAAAAAATAGAGTTTAGGGTGAGTACTGAGCAACGAGTAATTTAATGAGACATCCGTTCTTCTTCTACTTTACAGCATTTAAACTGTTATTGTGATTACCGATAGATTATGTTCAAGCAAAGATTTTTTAAATTAAAATTCAATCATTTTAGAAATGACAACAATGTTTTATCAAAATTAAATTGTAGTAATTAATAAAGTAAAAAAAGAAGACCCTTTAGGAATAATATGAATTTTGCACAAATCAATGAAAAGTCTATTGATTCCTTTTATATTTTCTAGTTAATCGGGATTTTCTGTATTTGTAAAGGAAGGGTGGGGGTGTAAGGTAGGGGGAGGTGGGGGTGTAAGGTAAGGGGAGGTGGAGGGTCTTAATGGAGGAAGGGTGAAAATGTTTATTTTCTATGAAAGGAAAAAGGGGGTTGGTGTGAAGGGTGAATTATGACAATGCTTTGTTGTATAGATGAGTAGAATTTATTGATTTTGGTGGTTTTCATCAACAATTACATTTATACTGTTTATATAAACTAGAATTATATTATCTACTTATGTAATGTTTTCATCAACAACTTACATTTATACTGTTTATATAAACTAGAATTATAATATCTACTTATGTAATGTTTTCATCAACATCTTACATTTATACTGTTTATATAAACTAGAATTATAATATCTACTTCTGTAATGTTTTCATCAACAACTTACATTTATACTGTTTATATAAACTAGAATATATTATCTACTTATGTAATGTTTTTATCAACAACTTACATTTATATTGTTTATATAAACTAGAATTATATTATCTACTTATGTAATGTTTTTATCAACATCTTACATTTATACTGTTTATATAAACTAGAATTATATTATCTACTTATGTAATGTTTTTATCAACATCTTACATTTATACTGTTTATATAAACTAGAATTATAATATCTACTTGTTTTTATCAACATCTTACATTTATACTGTTTACATGAACTAGAATGATAATATCTACTTGTGTAATGTTTTTATCAACATCTTACATTTATCTTGCAGCAAGAGTGTACAATTTAATTTATAAAAAAAACTACAATATAAAGTCTATCAGATTAATATCACAAGTTAATTATTGAAGATTTCAATGGAAACATATTTGCCGCTCGTTCTGGCATATATCATATATCCTCTGGGATATTTACCCAAAGCTACTTTTAAATTGCAAAATTGGGTACATCATGTATGCTTTAAATCAAATTAGTCTCGGGAACCTTCGTTAAATAGATTTATTGCAATTTTTCAAGTTCTCCAACAACAGTCCGAATAAAGTATTTGTAAATAATTCAATTTCTTTAATCCCAAACCTAGCGAACCTAGGAATTGTCTTTTTATTCATACAAGAAATAATAAGAAATATAATAATATATTTTTAAATGATTTTATTGACAAAATATATTTCCTCTGCTGTAAAAAAAAATTATTTTTGTCGTTTAAAAATCAATTTCTTTTTTAATACAGATTTTTTGGTTAGAGACAAAACTATGAAATTTACTGAATATTTGCCCGGCCGAATTTGTTCAATAATATATGAATTTTTTGAAGGCTTTCTAGAATTTTTTTTTGTGAATAATGTTTATATTTTTTTCAATTATCTAAAAACAGGCCTCTGCACAAAATTAATTTACTGATAAATAGACGATCAAACTATTTTTATCCGATTGGTTCCACATAATGTATATATTACAGTTGAATACAGTGAACATTGAACTAAAACTGGACTCAATATAGCACACTGCACAATATGTAAATGTTAGATAGATAAAAAATGAATAATATGTATATTTACCATGCTGTCACCGCCCCCCTCCCACCTTCCCTTCTCCTTCCTTTATTGTATTCTTCCTCACTGAGTAACCCTTATTTCTCTTTCATGCCTCATCCCTCTTCCTTGATTCATCCCATCTTGTTTATTTCTCCCTCCTCCTTGATTCATCCCTCTTCCTTGATTCATCCCATCTTGTTTATTTCTCCCTCTTCCTTGATTCATCCCATCTTCTTGATTTCTCCCATCTTCTTGATTCCTACCATCTTCTTGATTCCTCCCATCTTCTTGATTCCTCTCATCTTCTTGATTCCTACCATCTTCTTGATTCCTCCCATCTTCTTGATTCCTCCCATCTTCTTGATTCCTCCCATCTTCTTGATTCCTCCCATCTTCTTGATTCCTCTCATCTTCTTGATTCCTACCATCTTCTTGATTCCTCCAATCTTATAAATTTAGCTTGTCTGTCTGTTTATTTTATCCAATAAACGTCAAAACGGCTGAACCGATCGGGCCCAAATTTTGTGTGGGACCACAGGGAAGGTTTATGAATGATCAAATTTTAAAAATTTGTGTTTTAAAGGTTTTTAATTTTGTAAACAAATTTAAATACCTTGAATTGTTTTAAAATGTAAACAAAAATAACATGTTCACAATTTAAATAGAAAGCCTAGTATCTTATATTGATCCATTATTGTCAAAACACATAAATTTGTTTGAAGGAACAAATCTTAGAACACTATAAAGTCCTCTTACTTATATATATACATTATCGCTTTTTTAGAAATACACTGTATTAAAGTTTTAGATGATGGTTCCAAAATATCTTTTTATTCAGATTTTATCTTAACAAATTACAATATGTAAATATATGTTATATTCTATATGGTTCGGATCCGTGGTCCTTAAATCTAAACCTATATTACGTGCCAATCACATTTATCTAATCCATACACTTCAATTCTCATATATTCGATACAGTTATACTTTGCTCGTTATTCCTTTACATTCAGCTTTCAGTATTCCTTTACATTAATCTTTTAGTATTCCTTTACATTCATCTTTTAGTATTCCTTTACATTAATCTTTTAGTATTCCTTTACATTAATATTTTAGTATTCCTTTACATTTATCTATTAGTATTCTAAGCATTCAGCTTCTAGTATTCCTTTACATTCATCTTTTAGTATTCTATTTCATACAGCTTTTAGTATTCCTTTACATTCATCTTTTAGTATTCTTTTACATTCATCTTTTAGTATTTCTTTACATTCAGCTTTTAGTATTCATTTACATTTAACTTTTAGTATTCCTTTGCATTTAACTTTTAGTATTCCTTTACATTCAGCTTTTAGTATTCCTTTACATTCATCTTTTAGTATTCCTTTTCATACAGCTTTTAGTATTCCTTTATATTCAGCTTTTAGTATTCCTTTACATTCAGCTTTTAGTATTCCTTTACATTCAGTTTTTAGTATTCCTTTACATTCAGTTTTTAGTATTCCTTTACATTCAGTTTTTAGTATTCCTTTACATTCAGTTTTTAGTATTCCTTTATATTCAGTTTTTTGTATTCCTTTATATTCAGCCTTTAGTATTACTTTACATTCAGCTTTCAGTATTCCTTTACATTCAGCTTTCAGTATTCCTTTACATTCATCTTTTAGTATTCCTTTACATTCATCTTTTAGTATTCCTTTACACTCATCTTTTAGTATTTCTTTACATTCTCTTTTAGTATTTCTTTACATTAATCTTTTAGTATTTCTGTACATTCATCTTTTAGTTTTCCTTTACATTCATCTTTTAGTATTCCTTTACACTCATCTTTTAGTATTTCTTTACATTCACCTTTAGTATTTCTTTACATTAATCTTTTAGTATTTCTGTACATTCATCTTTTAGTATTCCTTTACATTCATCTTGTAGTATTCCTTTACATTGTGAAATGAGAAACTTTTATTGGAAATCATTCAAAACTTTGGCAGTCCCTTTGAGAAATTTGTTCATGTCCCAATAACGTTAATTCTATAAGAACACTTTTCCAAACTGATTTTTCAAGACTTTTTGCCAACCCCTGAGTTGAGCAGAGAAAATGTCCGCCATGTATTGCT
This sequence comes from Eurytemora carolleeae, assembly GCF_000591075.1. Taxonomy (NCBI): domain Eukaryota; kingdom Metazoa; phylum Arthropoda; class Copepoda; order Calanoida; family Temoridae; genus Eurytemora; species Eurytemora carolleeae. The sequence continues at coordinate 55,365 of NW_019396156.1, forward strand.
AGACTGCTTTGGATTGCATAAATATTACTTAAATCCTTCAAGCATCTTTAAAATATAAAATATAAATAAAACTATGATATATAAAAGGACATACTATTACTAACAAAATAAAATCATGAAGCGTATCCAAAAAAAAAGTTGGTTCGATCTGTGCAGACGCTTGCCTTACGTGTGTTGGACCCAACAAATATCTAGATATTTAATATATATATATATATATCCCTCAATTTGAAAAATGAAACCTAAGCTGACCTGAAAGAAAAAAGAGAGAAAGATACCAAACTTGTTCTCAATATTTTCTCATTTAATATAAACCTGAGTTAAAGTCTATATAGAAACTGTAAAGTCTATATAGAAACTGTAAAGTCTATATAGAAACTGTAAAGTCTATATAGAAACTGTAAAGTCAGCAAATCAAATCACTAAGATACTTCAGAGCAAGACTCTGTTATCTTTTGTAATTTCAAACTTTTGCAATTGGATCTAACAGAATTCACATTCTTAGGCCTTAGAGTTTTTGGCGCATATTTTTGGTCATTAAGTGTTATGAAAATCAAAAACTTAAATACCCTCTGACTTGTTTTTTCGTATAATTTCACCCGATTTTTTATCTTTTTTTATAAAAACCTCAAACCTTATATATCATCCACAAACTTGAAACTAGATATCTATTTTAAAAATTCTTTTTTTTCTGTACGTAAGTTAGAAATCTGAAAGTTAAAAAGTTATAAGTTCCCAGATAGGAAAAATTATAATGCGAATAAATGTTCATGTTTCATGAATCTCCCTGTACCAGGCTGTTGTGTCTAGGATTTTGATTGCTTGGTGATCAGGTTTCAAGCTTTTAAGGAAAATATTTGTATTTTGCCATTTTTATTTTCCCTGATTCTCGGAGAACCTTTCAACACCCAATCCTCAACCATTAAATGGTTGCCACGAAACGTTTCCACAAAAAAACATTTCACCCAGAAATAATTTTGGCGCTGCGCTTGTGAGAAAATAGTTCCTCACAGGACGTTCCTGCGTTTATTAGAAAATAAGTCCAGCAACCACATATTGTCTCACGGGACGCCCATGCGCTTAGAAAATAAGTCCAGCAACCAAATATTGTCTCACGGGACGCCCCTGCGCTCCGAAAATAAGTCCAGCAACCAAATATTGTCTCACAGGACGCCCCTGTGCTCGAAAATAAGCCCAGCAACCAAATATTGTCTCACAGCGTCCCTGCGTATAGAAAATAAGTCCAGCAACCAAACATTGTCTGACGGGACGCCCATGCGCTTAGATAATAAGTCCAGCAACCAAATATTATCTCACGGGAAGCCCCTGCGCTTAGAAAATAAGTCCAGCAACCAAAATTATCTCACGGGACGCCCCTGCGCTTAGAAAATAAGTCCAGCAACCAAATATTATCTCACGGGACGCCCCTGCGCTTAGAAAATAAGTCCAGCAACCAAAATTATCTCACGGGACGCCCCTGCGCTTAGAAAATAAGTCCAGCAACCAAATATTATCTCACGGGACGCCCCTGCGCTTAGAAAATAAGTCCAGCAACCAAATATTATCTCACGGGACGCCCCTGCGCATAGAAAATAAGTCCAGCAACCAAATATTATCTCACGGGACGCCCATGCGCTTAGAAAATAAGTCCAGCAACCAAATATTATCTCACAGCATCCCTGCGTATAGAAAATAAGTCCAGCAACCAAATATTGTCTGACGGGACGCCCCTGCGCTCCAAAAATAAGTCCAGCAACCAAATATTGTCTCACAGCGTCCCTGTGTATAGAAAATAAGTCCAGCAACCAAATATTATCTCACGGGACGCCCCTGCGCTTAGAAAATAAGTCCAGCAACCAAATATTATCTCACGGGACGCCCCTGCGCATAGAAAATAAGTCCAGCAACCAAATATTATCTCACGGGATGACCCTGCGCTTAGAAAATAAGTCCAGCAACCAAATATTATCTCACGGGACGACCCTGCGCTTAGAAAATAAGTCCAGCAACCAAATATTATCTCACGGGGACGCCCCTGCGCTAAGAAAATAAGTCCAGCAACCAAATATTATCTCACGGGACGCCCCTGCGCTTTGAAAATAAGTCCAGCACCCAAATATTGTCTCACGGGACGCCCCTGCGCTTAGAAAATAAGTCCAGCAACCAAATATTATCTCACGGGACGCCCCTGGGCTTAGAAAATAAGTCCAGCAACCAAATATTATCTCACTGGACATCCCTAGCTGCGCTTAGAACACAATATAATATAAAATTTGAAATCATTATTTTTGGTTGGGTCAGGTCAGATAAACAGTGAGAAGTAACATATATACAGTTTTTGAGAGGATGAATGACTGACTAAAGTCGAAAACGATAAAATAGTTAGAAATTCTATCAGAAATGATGCACTAAGCGCCAAAGAAATTAAGTGTATATTCAGTTGTTTACATCGTAACTATTTTTCGGTGGAATCTACCAATTTACTTCACCAACTTTTCTTCCTTATATTCTACCATTGTTGGTAACTAAGCAGATAGTGAGTTTAGAGATGAGCATAGTTTTTTCTTTATTTTCAAATAATCAAAAAAAAGTAAAGGAAAAATGAAAGGGGGTATAGGCTGAAACCTAAGCATTTTAGGAGTTTCATCTGATGTTCCTGTCTCGAGAAATTCATATCAAACTGTTTCAGATTTATACGAAGATTTATATAAAATCAAAAATTTATACAAATTAAAAATGAAAAATTATTAAATTCAAATAATAATAGGAGCAAACATAAGTTTTTCAGGCTCCTCTGGGATATCGTCGTTTTCAGATTGGTTGCGTATTTGCAGAATAAGAACTGTTTAAACCTACGATTTTTATACAAAATTTTATATTTATAAATGTTCGCAGAAATTTGACACAGTTTTATATCAATTTCTCGAGACAGAAACATCAAATAAAACTCTTATGGGTCTCGATCAACTCCTAAAATTCTTAGGTTTTAGTCTTTACCCCCTTGCATTTTTCCTTTACAGCCCCTGTAGAGTTTTATTTTTACTTTTTCCACACTAATCTGAGATGTTTGGTTTAATAACAAAGAAATTGAGTTTTTGCCACAAACTCTGACATTCTAATCTCTATATCTTTGTAACCCAATGTCGTAGACCTTAGATATTTCAAACTATTAATACTTATAGATAAAATAATCTAAGTTTGAAATATCAAAGGTTTGCACCATCAGGTTACAAAGATATTGGGATCAGAAGATTTGAGTTTGTGGCAAAAACTCAATTCCTTTGAATGCGCCACTTTTTTATTATTCTAAATATTGTTCAACGTTTAAACGTTGACAAGACAAATGAAATCGATTGCTTAAATTGTTTTGAAAAATTGTTTTTACAATATTATAAACCTTCTGAAAACATTATAAAAAACGACCCAAAAAAAGGATGCTCATCCCTAATACTGATGTCTGTACTCTGTATATACCTCCCTCTATTCTCCATTGTCTAAATATGACACGGCTCTCCTCGTAAACAAATACAATAACAATGCATAATCTAATATTAAACAAATATATAGATATATTTATAAATAATAACTCCTTACTCATCTAGAAATGGTAACAATGAATGCAAGCTACATTTGCATCAAACACAGATTGTTTTCATTTCTTTCCATTCAAATCCAATTTGCTCTTTGTACAATCTACATTATTTAAGAAGACTTGTAAAAGTTCGCAGATTTTCTTGTTTGAAGAAACGTTACGGGAAGATTTTTTGCCATCCAAACACCCAATTTAGTAACCCACACAATTGGAACCTAATTGGTTTAGCCTTTTTGACTTTTAATATGAACTTCACGACCAACAAACAGCCTTCCTTTGGTTATTTTTTTCAGTATCTCTTGGTGGATTATTTCCTACTCTCCGATAAAATCCGCTATTTCTTCGGTCAGTGTACTGCAGATTACTATATGTACGTCCCGAAAGCTAAGTTTCTTCTTCTGAAAGGTTTGATCTCAGGTTGAAATATTATTTAATTTATCTCTGATGGAAACCATAAACAAAGTGTTAGATTTGAACCTATTACATAATACATTCAAGGTTTCAAAACAACACAAGAACATTTTATTCAAGCTTTCATAACTATGTGAAATTTGTATAGTATGTAATACTACTACTTATTTAAGTAAAAAGTTACAAAACTAGCATATTATATAGGTTAGGTATATATTAGTTATATTAAAAAAAGTTCCTCTCCACGTCTAATTAAAATAAACTTCACGTTAGATTAAAGTTCAATCAGAACTTCTCTTATTAAACTATCAAAAAACTATTGAGAAAATTCTAAAATCTTGTTCAATTTTAATGGACTTTATCACACCTAATATTTCCCATTGTAGGGTGATTAAGTGACTTTATCGCCCTACAAAAGTAACTTTTTCACCCTGCTATTAAAATTTCAAATTTCATACCTAATTTGTCTCATTCTAGGGTGATAAAGTTACTTAATCCACCCAATAGCAGGGTAATTAAGTAACTTTATCGACCTGCTTTTAAATAATTTGAGTTAAACTGAATAACACTATATATATTATTGAAATGGGTATCATGCGTGCGAAAAAGTTTTTGCCGGCATTTTAAATTTTTCGAGTTTGTTTTCGATCAAAATAAAAATCCCGGCAAAAACTTTTTCGCACCTAGTAATACCCATTACAATAACTAAAATAGATAAAAATTTTGTAACTGCAAATAAATTTGATTTTCTCAAACACAAACTCAAACACAGTCATGTGAGCAATGTCGGACAAATTATGCACTATTTTTGTTTTTAACAATTTTCTCCTGATATACCCAACAGATAGAAGTAAGATTAGTAATGATCAAAAGTGCTTATTTTTCGACTAAAGACTATACCCCCTTTCATTTTTCGCGAACAATCCCTGTAAATGAAATTAATAATTTTATTACTTTATTATAGCAAAAACTTCTGAAGTGTTAATTCAGTGAATTTCAGAAAGTGAACCTAATTTTATTATTTTTTTTCTTTCTTGTTTTTTCCTTAAAATAAATTTGTTTATTCAATTTATTTTTACTTAAAATCCTTTTTATTTTCTAATTCTTAATTCATAGCTATATTCACATCGATATTTATGAAGTAGAAATATCTGTATGTCTGTTTGTACGCTTGTTTGCATATCCGATCATAACTCATGAACCCCCTGACTGATTTGGTCAAGCTTTTATTTGGGAATGTTATTAGATTTTTTTAATCTTAGTGTATTATTAGTGTTATGGATAAAGTGTAAATTTCCAAGCTCAGTCAGGTTCCTAAGCTGGAGAAATTAAAAAAATATAATAATCATAAATTTTATCTTCTTTGCTTAAGTTAATTAATGTGTTGCAAAGTTTAATCGTTTCTTTAGCTAATGGAATCTGTTCAATTTAACGCTTCGCTGATTTAATACAATAACTTTTCCTTCTTATATACATACTACATAGCCCAACAAAAAAGTATAAAAAACGAAAAATCTAAATTTTAAGTGTAAAAATATGTTGTAAATTTAAAAATCACTGGTTTTTGAACCAGAGACCGAATTTAAAGAATTTGAGCAGCGTCGCTGAACTTCCTGCTTCCGGATCAAATTTGAACCACTGATTCAAAGTTATAGATTAAGGAAAGATTAGAATCGGTGGTTCAAATTTGAACAGGCGGTATGCAGTTCAGCCAGGTCTAGACCTGACTCAAATTCTTTAAATTCGGTTTACCGTGCACTGATTTGAAAAAAAACTTCCTTTTTGTGTTGTTAGAATTTTCTTAATTTGTCTTCGAAATAACGAAATCATTTCAAAATGAGAAAACAAAATGCACATTTATACTGTATCAACAGAGGTCTCCTGAAAAAAAGTTAGAGAGTAAAAAGATGAAATGAAGCAATCTAAAGTGTATTTGTTGTTATTATATAGTAAGTATTTATATTATTCAGTTATAATATTTGGGTGGCTTGTTTTTGTGTTATTGCAACTGTTGTTGTTAATCGTTTTGTGTTATTGCAACTGTTGTTGTTAATCGTGTTGTGTTATTGCAACTGTTGTTGTTAATCGTTGTGTGTTATTACAACTGTTGTTGTTAATCGTTTTGTGTTATTGCAACTGTTGTTGTTAATCGTTGTGTGTTATTACAACTGTTGTTATTAATCGTTTTGGTTTGTTGTTTAAACACTCTTTATAAAACTTACAACATTTAAAACTGTATGTTATGCAAAAAACAAATCAAAAACTATCGTTTTAACCCGTCGTTTTTGCATATATTTTATATTGAAGTCAACGTTGGGCATAGCGTAAGAAGAAGAACATTTTTTTTAATATTTTGCTTTACTCACGCTATTTCTATTCTATTTATCATGAGACAAAATGTATGTAAAAAACAAAACATTTAACAAAAGGAATTGAGTCTTTGTCACAAACTCTGATTTTCTAATACCTATATCTTTGCAATCCAATTTCGTAGACGTTAGATTTTTCAAACTATGAATTCTGTTAGATCAAATATCAAAGGTTTCCACCATTAGGTTGCCAATATATAAGGATTAGAAAATTTGAGTTTGTGGCAAAAACTCAATTCCTTTACTTCAAAGATTATTATATAACATAGTTCTACGATTTCTTTTTTTAGTATGCATTTAATAAATGTGAGCTTTGCGCGTTTTTCTTCGGATAATACTGGACTAGGACTGTACTGGACCTTCGGATAATACTGGACTAGGACTGTACTGGACCTTCGGATAATACTGGACTGTACTGGACCTTCGTATAATACTGGATCCTAAACCTCGAGATAAACTGCAATAACGATATTTATGATATTACAAGTTTATCTTCTCTATGTCGAGCTTAAAACAATTCTTTATTTCAATCTGAACTTTCTCTACCCATAATCCCTTCACGGTCTCAAGTTAGGGTTGGACAAATTATAGATTAAATCTGTATGATGGGAGATTTTATGAACCCTTCATCTTTTGCTTTCCGTCATTAACAATCAATACGATATTGAGACCTTGCCACAAACTCTGATTTTCTAATCTCTTTATCTTTTAGACTATGACTAATATTAGGGTAATTAATCTAAGTTTGAAATATTTTCGATTTATACCACCAGATTGCAAAGATGTAAGGATTAGAAAATTTGAATTTGTGGCAAAGATTTATTTTTTTATGAATAAAAGTGTAAGTTTAACTATTTCTGTATCTCATTATCTAAAACAAAGTCCTTCAAATTCTTCATTCATCAAAATTGTGGTCGTTCGTTACTTTTACAGCACTTAAACCAGTTTAAACTGAAACGCATTCATTAGTTTTCAACTCAGCCTTTGTTGGAGATTATCCTTTTCTATTGATTATTAACCGTTAGGGAACATTTAAGAATTAACAAAAAAACGGAGGAAAATGTAAAAATAGCGTTCTGTCGTTCACGAATGACAAAACCAGTTTTCTAAAATAAAGAAGTTGTCCAGCCCTAATCCCAGGATAAAAGTTGTGTATAAACGGCTCAATAAATATCTCTGATGGCCTGTACCCAAGTATAATTTGGCCTAGAATATCCTAGAACTGTTGGATAAACTGGTGTAATAAAACTAAATAAAGATGAGGGAGGGGGTGCCGGATTGATCAATGATAGGAAGGATATGCCAAATTACTCCGGGTTGGACAGATGTATGGAAGGTATGATGAGATATTGATGAGGGAGAACCTTGTTTTTTATCTTTATTCATAACATGCGCGGCAGGTTCCATCATATTTGATTAGGCATGATTAAGATATGGAATCTTTATATAAAAAGTAGCAATCTCTGTTTGTCTGTTTGTTTGTTTGTTCGATCATAACTCTTTGACTGATTTTCCAAGCTTTTATTCTCCTTAGAGCTGTTTTAATGTTTTAAGAGTGGTTAAATATTTTCAAGTTGGGCAAGCTAAAGTTAAAGTTGAAGTTGAGTAACTTGGCAAAGCTGTGTTCCCAAGCTAATGGAAATACGAAGGAATAAAAAATATCTTTTTATTCCTTACGTCTTAAAATGTACTAGTGATGTCATGAACTAACAAACAGACAAAATTATTCAGGTTAGAATGCAATTTTTTGCCAAAAATAAACATACCATTACATTGGATTTCAGTAAACACAAATGCGCAACAATAGGCAAGCTACAACATTTTCGCAGTTTAAAAAAATAATTGCAGATTTTGTACCGCATTACTAACTTTTATAAATCTTATGTCTTCAATCATTTAAAAGTTTCAAAGTTTAAAAGCTCTTCTTAAATTCTAACTTCTGCTTCTGCAGAAATGACAAATCTTTTCAACAATGCTTCAAATACAAAGGAACTGAGTTTTTGCCACAAACTTAAATGATCTAATTCCTATATCTCTGCATCCGGATGGTTTAAACCTTGGAGATATCAAACTTAGATTATTAGAACTAACAGAATTCATAGTTTGAAATATCTGAGGTTTACAACATTGGATTGCAAAGATATTGGGATTAGAAAATCTGAATTTGTTGTAAAAACTCAAGTCCTTTCCATGTAAAGGACTGGGAAAAAATAAAAGTGAGTTGGCGAGGTTTAATCAAAGGGACAAAATTCAACCCAGTCTTCAAAATTGATGCAAATTTTCAAAGCAGTCTGGATCTATGTGTGAACCATTAATAAAAAACTCATTATAAAGGTTAGAATATAAGCGTCAACAAATGGTATTTTTAATAAAAAGGAACTGATCGAATAAAAGCTAAAGGAGAATTGTGGAGGAAATGATGATTAAGAGCTGGTGGATATAGAAGGAAGTCGAACTACGGATGACAAACTGATATAATAAAAGTATTTCCTGTTCCCCTGGTTCCGGTTTATTTACTTCCAAAGTCGTTTGCTGGCCAACTTTATCAAGAATTGTTTATATTAGAGGGATGGGGAAATAGAAGAAACATGAGGATAAACAATTTGTTAACAGGGCAGTAAAAGTTTTTTTTTTCTCTACCTCTGGTCGGTATTTTATCCTCTGGTCGGTATTTTGTTGATACATTACCATAAAACCTTTTATTTCATACTAGCTGCCCGTCGAATTTTAGAAACACATAAAAAATTGAATTTTAAAAACAAAGATTTAATTTCAAAAATAATTTAATTCATGGATACCCAAATTACCCATAAATATATATATATATATATATGAGCAAAGAGCTTTATTATAAAGATTGTGTTGTTGTTTTTATCTGCAAATCGGTTCTCTGCGTTAATTATCAAATGATAACGCTACACATTTCCCTATTTTAATGTTAAAGGAATTGAGTCTTTACCACAAACTCTAATTTTTTAATCTTTGCAACCCAATATCGGAGACCTTAGATATTTTAAACTGTAAATTCTGTTAGATAAAATAATTTAAGTTTGAAATATCAAAGGTTTACACCATCAGGTTGCAAAGATGAAGGGGTTAGAACATTTGAGTTTGTGGCAAAGACTCAATTCACATTTTTGAAATATATGTTTAATGAATCGGTTTTTTTTTAATTCTAGCCAACCTTAAAACATTCTTTAGTCCATGTTAGGTCGCAATAAAAATGTTGACCTATTCGGTTCAAACGTTAAAACTTTTATTGGAAACAAAGAAACAAGCCAACAACCAAGATAATATACATTTCATAGAGTAGGATTTAGAGTGGAGAGGTTGTGTGATTTTTCCAGTAACAGCATTTTATTTGTAATATGTAATACAGTAACTTGTCAATAGTTACATGATTTGAGAAAATGAAAAATTGATAAAACTATTTAAACTAAAATTTTAAGGATTGTATATGCGTTCGCCAACCTAAAGGTGATACGGTAACAAATGCGCAATTTTTTGTTCGTAAAACTGCAAAGATTTAGAAACTTATATCTTCCGAAATTTTACAATTCTGTAAATCCTGTTTTGAAACCACTGGTTCTGATGAGGAGAATATAAAAATGAAGAGACGGCATTCAAGCAGTAATTCACTTCCACACAAGATGTCACTGAGAACATTTTCAAGGCAAGAGAAGTGTCTCTGTGAAACAAAGCCGAAAAAAATCAGGAAATCTTTTTACGACAAGATTTATCAAGACGAAACCTGTACGCTATTGTTCAAATACATGTTCTCTTTGTTTAAATTGTAAAACAAAAACAAACAAAAAATTCGCGGATATTATAAAAAAATTCATGGATTTTCAAAATTTTCAAAAATCATATTTTGTTAGAGGCAAATATTTGAAAATTCGATCATTAATAAACCTTCCTTTGGGTCACGCGAGCTCCCACGAAAAATTTGGGCCCAATCGGTTCAGCCGTTTTGACGTTTATTGGATACAAACCAACAACAAACAGACAGACAAGCAAAGTATAAACATAGATTACAAAAAGACTCTTTTTTGGGTCACACTGCATATTTAAAGCTATTAATATGTAATATTTATACAATATATACTTTGAAGAAAAAACTCAGTTGTAGTGGTTGAACGATCGGTTGAGATCTACGACTTAGTTCAGAATAATAAGAAATGTGGATTTTTTTCTTTCTCTAATTAAAAATGTATATAACCTCTGAAATCATATTCCTTAGGTGAATAAGTTTCCGCTCAACCCCTGGGATTAACGTTATTATATAATATTTGTTTGATATGAAAATGTGTGCTTTCAACGGTTGAAGACAAAAATATATTAAAGAAATGTGTAATTTTTACGGTTAAAGGTAAAAAGAAAGCGTTTTACAAAAATGTGTAATTCCAGTGGTTGAAACAAAAATACTACTATAAAATATTTGTTTTTTCCGTTGGTAAATTTATTTTTAAAAAACATTTTTCATTCCCTATTCCAAACTGCAAGTAGTCTAAGGTATGTCTCAACCGCTCGTTAATCCACTACCGCTGATTTTTTCCTACAATTTTAATCTATAAAAATCTATTGGACATAATATTTAGAAATGCTATGTTTAAGATTAATGAAACCCTAATTGAGATGATTAATATAAATTCTTATTTTCAAGCCGGAATTAAATCATTGAAATATTTCTTGAATGTTAAGTAATCTCTAGATTCAAAATTCTATGAGGATTGAAGTTGGGATTCGTTAGGATAGAACCAATATGGAATACGGGGGCAGACTGGGATATAAAGTATGGTGACCAGGGATATAAAGGAAGTATGGTGACCGGGGATAAGAAGGAATGATGGTGACCAGGGATATAAAGGAAGTATGGTGACGGGGGATATAAAGGAAGGATGGTGATCATGGATATAAAGGAAGTATGGTGACCTGGGATATAAAGGAAGTATGATGACCGGGGATATAAAGAAAGTATGGTGACCAGGGATATAAAGGAAGGATGGTGACCAGGGATATAAAGGAAGGATGGTGACCAGGGATATAAAGGAAGGATGGTGACCAGGGATATAAAGGAAGGATGGTGACCATGGATATAAAAGAAGAATGGTGACCAGGGATATAAAGGAAGGATGATGACCATGGATATAAAGGAAGGATGGTGACCAGGGATATAAAGTATAGTGACCAGGAATATAAAGGAAGGATGGTGACAGGGATATAAAGGAAGGGTGGTGTCCATGGATATTAAGGAAGTATGGTCACTTGAGATATAAAGGAAGTATGGTGACCTGGGATATAAAGGAAGGATGGTGACCAGGGATATAAAGGAAGAATGGTGACCATGGGATATAAAGGAAGGATGGTGATCTGGGATATAAAGGAAGTATGGTGACCGGGGATATAAAGGAAGTGACTAGGGATATAAGGAAAGATGATGATTCATAATAGGAATTTACAGAAATGAATGTGTATTCTAATTTAAGAAATTGAAAATTAACAAAATATACAAATACTACACTTATTCTATTTTAATTTCAAAACAAAAGAAAAGTTTGAGGATTTTAAAAATTTAATGAAAATCGAATAACGTTTTCGAAATTTTTAATTATCCATAAATCTTCCCTGGGGAATGTGAGGTCCCACACAAAATTTTGGTCCGATCTGTTCAGCCGTTTTGAAGTTTATTGGATAGAAACAGACAAGCAAAGTATATATATACAGATTTTACAAGTGTAAAAATATATTTCTAATCAATGGATATCTTTAAAATTGTCCTAAGTTTCGGAACGATACCATGTCTCTGCAGACCTACGAATCATTTCAATCCTTATCCGATATCCCGTAGTTGGCATACCCTGCAGGGATAAGTTAAATTTAAGGAACAAGCATGGATCTTCAAATTTTAAAAGTTCCCACACTGGATATCGAGATCAAACGTTCAAGATTAATGAAACTCCGTGGACAATGTTCAAAACTTGAGCAGTCAGAATATTTGTGTTGTGAATCTTAGGATCAAGTATTGATCTCCATATTATTTATCAGACTTTATTCTCATATGGTCCTCTTCAATATCCCTTGGTGGATATACCATGTGGGGATATTCCGTGGTGGATATACCATGTGGGGATATCCCTTGGTGGATATACCATGAGGGGATATCCCGTGGTGGATATACCATGTGGGGATATCCCGTGGTGGATATACCATGTGGGGATATCTCGTGGTGGATATACCATGTGGGGATATCTCGTGGTGGACATACCATGTGGGGATATCTCGTGTTGGATATCCCATGTGGGGATATCTCGTGGTGGATATACCATGTGAGGATATCTCGTGGTGGATATACCATATGGGGATATCTCGTGGTGGATATACCATGTGGGGATATCTCGTGGTGGATATACCATGTGGGGATATCTCGTGGTGGACAAACCATGTGGGGATAACTTTGGCAATTTTCCTAAAATTAAAAAATCCCAGTTTGAGAATTGAGATGAAGCGATCAAGAATAACGATATTTCACACAAAAGTTCCTATCTCAGGTCGTCTGTGTAGTATCATGTTTAGTGGAGAACACACTGTATCTCTCAGGAATATAAAGATTGCACAGCTGAGTTTCCATGAGGAACCTTATTGGACCTAGAGAAAACCTGGTCTAAATATATTTAAATTTTGTGTTTATAAATTCAAAAGAAATCGGGAATTTAAACTCTCCCGGATGCAAAAGTTAGGTGAATGATTGATTTAAAAAGAGTTTAAACTTGAAATATTAAATATTTGGCAGTTTGCAATGTTTGCACAGAATGCATTAACGCATGCATATTATATGTTTTGGTTTAATTTGATGGTGTAAGGTTAAACATCGTGGCCTGCAGGTTTAGAAAACCTGGTCGGTTCATTTATGTGAAAACCGTTTGATATGTCATTATGGAGACCCTGATAATCAAAAACATTATGTAGACCCTGATAATCAAAAACATTATGGAGACCCTGATAATCAAAAACATTATGAAGACCCTGATGAATAAAAACATTATGTAGACCCTGATAATCAAAAACATTATGGAGACCCTGATAATCAAAAACATTATGTAGAGCCTGATAATCAAAAACATTATAGAGACCCTAATAATCAAAAACGTTTCGTCTTTTGAAAAAAAGGAACTCAATTTTTCTATTGGTTTAAACCTAAAAACTCAGTTCTTTTTAGCGATGTTTACAAAAAATTATAATTAACGTTGTAAAATTCGGTTTGAAAGTATAGACAAAACTTCTTTGAGTCTTTTTCACTGAATAACCTTCGGCCACGGGTTGTAGATTTGGTAAAAGCAGAGAAGCATGAATTTTTTTACATTCCAGATTTAAGATTAAGGTTACTGTAGACTGTTGAAGAACAAGATGTAATAATAAACAATATATTTTAAATCTTAATCTTTTTCAAATCATGGTTATTTTCAAATGTTGTTTTTTTCTTCAATGTTCTCATGATACCCATTATCCTGATTTTTAACAAAATGGGTCTTAATTTAAACTAAAAGATTATTTTTGTTTAAATTAAAAAATCAAATTTGTTTTCAGATCTTTTGAACGTAATAAGAGGGGGTTTAGGTTAATATATATGTCCTAAACTCTATTTAGCCAAACTCAGATTTTATAATCTCTCTATCTTTGCAACCGGTCCCAATGTCGTAGACCTTAGTTATTCCGAACTAGGAATTCTGTTCGATCAAATAATCTAAGTTTAAAATATCAAAGGTTTACTTACCATCAAGTTTCAAAGATATTGGGATTTGAAAATTGAGTTTGTGGCAAAGACTCAATTCCTTTTCGGTATCTTAAACCAACTCCAGGCCGTTTTAAAAATAGGCATTTTTCCTGTACATGCAAATATTTGAATTAAAATTTAATGTTTGTGTGTTTTCCTGTACATGCAAATACATGAAAAATAAACTAGACATTTTTCTAAAATTTTGAAGTAAATTCAAATGTTCTTCGTGGAACTTTTAGAATTCCTGAAACTCTTTTCAAAATTTATAAATGTGAAACTTTCTCGAAATTTAGTTTTTGCTTCACTTTCCCTCCTAACTTTTCCAAAAGTTAGAAGAAATATATTTATATTTTATTTATATGACATCTCTACAATTCATTCTTGATAAATCATCTTGTTTTTTCTATGTTTGTCAACTGTCTATATATATATAAATATAAAAACTGATCAGAGACCAGAAAATACTAGATTTGTCAATGGACCAACATGTTTCATCAATATTCAGCCAAAACATTAAACAGAAGTCATCTTATTTAGATTATTTGTCTATAATCAGAATAACATATTTATTCGAGAACACGGAAAATATAAATAAAACCAAAAGTCATCATGCGATATTAAAGAAAAACAGTAAAAAAGAATTAAAGCTAAGTTGTGAACACTGAATGTCTTTAATCCGTTTCTTAGAGAATTTAATGTAATTTTTTCACCTTAATTTGTTACCCCCAACAAATCCTTTTTTAGAAAAGTTCTGATATGAGATTAACGATATTTGATTTCAATATATTTTAGTCTTTAATGAGTTAAATTCATAAATGAAATAGTGTCAACAAACTTGTCAAAATGTCAGCAGTCAGCACCTCTGATATTAATTTCAATTTTGAATAAATCATATGTCTCATGCATTTGTTGTTTTATCTTCTCTTACTTCTTAAAAAGACACTGGCTGTATTCAATATACAACCCCTTTAAAAGTTACTGGCACTCCCTTTAATGTTGTTACAACCTCCCAATTTGATTAGGTAAAAGAAAAGCACCAAGGTTATATAATTGATTGATTGGTTGAGAGAGAGAGACTGGGTAAATGGAGAAAGATTTATGAAGAGTGTCCAACAGAGTCTTGATAAATGAGCCAAAATAAGCAATCTATTTACGAGTATATATATGATTCATTCAGCAAATGAAAAAACACAAATACATACTTATACTGCTCCTATAGTACATTCCTTCCCTTAACCCCCTAGCCTTCTTGTTAACCGCCCTCGCAACATGCTCCCCTTCCCCCCGATTGTCCCCTCCCCCCCCCCACATATCTCCTCATTTCTTGCAAGCCTAATTGATTTCTCACAAAACATTATTACATTACAAAGCTGAAGATTATTTGGATCATCAATCTGGTATATTCGTCTGGAAATATAACTAGACTCGTAATTCAGGGCGCTTCGTGTCTTTGTCCAACACTCTCCCTTTCCCTCTTAGTTACCAAGCTTGCACCTTAGAAATAGAGATGCAAATTAGGGTATCTAAAATTAGGGCTAATTTTATAACAGAAGTACACGGTGTGGCCCGTGTCCATCTAATGCTTGTTGTGCCGTGTCTATCTTATATTTCTAAAGAAGGAATATACATTTTTTGGTTGAAAACTCTTAAGCAAAAATTCATTGGAATTTTGCAAATAACTTCTTTAACACAAAATATAAATGTACATGTCAAGTATAAGTGAGTTAATCAGGTAAAACAGTTTTGAAAAATGATGCGGCATTTCATGGCTTAACCTGGATTAATATGAATGTCAAGGTTTGTCGGTATTTCCGTAGGTATAATACAGGGTTTCCGTAGGTATAATACAGGGTTTCCGTAGGTATAATACAGGGTTTCCGTAGATATAATACAGGGTTTCCGCAGGTATAATACAGGGTTTCCGTAGGTATAATACAGGGTTTCCGTAGGTATAATACAGGGTTTCCGTAGGTATAATACAGGGTTAACCACAAAGGATGAGACTTGAAGGACGACTTGAAATTCTCTTACTATGACGATTTTTGAATTAAAAAAATACGAAATTCTGCATCGTTTTGCTTTTTTTGTCTATTTGTTTGTTTATCCAATTTCAACTCATGAACCTTTTAACCGATTTGCTTCAAATCAGAAAACTTGGAAGAACCATGGGAAGGTTCTAAACAAGGTTTAAATATTCTAAGATGAGTAAGTTGACTTTTGTAGCGTAAATTCAAGTTTCCAGGCAAACTGGGTTTCCAAGCTAGAAAATATATAGATATATTTTTTTTTCTACTCTATTCTTATTTTAATTAAAACCATAAAAAAAGATATGCTTAAATGTTATTTCAAAAAAACAATAAAAACTGCAATAAGGTAATTTCTTGCTAAAGGGGTCCATAAATTATTCTGAAATTCATACCAGCGTTGTTAAATTCTTTAAATCGTATAGTTAATTTAATTGCTTTTAACCTATTTTTCTTGAAACCTACATTCTTTTGACATAAAAATTTTTTTCTTCATTGTAAAAAATCCTAATAATTGATTAATAATCAAGTGATTTTAATGTAAACTTTTGATCAGTGATTTTTTAGAATTGGGGGGGGGGTCACTTGAAATTACGCTAACAGTCCCTTTAATCAACCTTTCAAAACTGAATATCAACCATTGTTATTAATCAACTATAATTTACATTAATCAAGACTGGGTTTACAGAGCATTTTTGTTCGTAAAATATTAAAATACTGATAAAATAAAACAGGTTGATTGGAAGAAAAGGAGTGAATTGAAGGTTTTCTAATGAAGAAGGAAGGAAAGGAGTGAATTGAAGATTATCTCATGGAGTAGGAAGGAAAGTAGTGAATTTAATGTTGTCTAATGAAGAAGGAATTAAGGAAAGGAGTGAATTGAAGGTTTTCTAATGAAGAAGGAAGGAAAGGAGTGAATTGAAGGTTTTCTAATGAAGAAGGAAGGAAAGTAGTGAATTGAATGTTTTCAAATGAAGATGGAAGGAAAGGAGTGAATTGAAGATTTTCTAATGAAGATGGAAGGAAAGGAGTGAATTGAAGGTTTTCTAATAAAGAATGTGACACGAGCTTAGGTTTTTGAATAGGAGTGTCGATATGTTAAACTTCTGATTGAACTCAGAGATAAAAACTTTAACCCGCACCACCAGATTCTATTCAAGATTCAAGATTCTTTCTACCATTCATGTATGAATGTACAGATATACCAGATATTGACACATAAACGTAAAGATATACCGGATAAAGATTGAAAAATGTATAGATATACCAGATTAAGATGTATAAACCTGATAAAGATGTAAAAATGTCAGATATACCGTATAATGATGTATAAATGAACAGATAAACCGTATAAGATGAAAACATGTACAGATATGCCAGATAATGATGTATTAATGTAAAGATATTCCAGGTAAAGATGTAAAAAGGTACAAATATACCAGATAAAGATATAAAAATGTACAAATATACCACATAAAGATGTAAAAATGTAAAAATATACCATACTAGACTTTTAAGGCGCACCAATCCTCTATTTTTAACTGTGGTTCTTTATGTGAGCATCCTTTCTTTGTAACATATAACACAATAACAAAAAAAAGTTCGCTGATTTAATAAAGATGTTAAAATGTAAAGATATGCCAGATTAAGATGTTAAAATGTAAAGATTTACACTAAATCAAGATGTTAAAATTCAAAGATATACCAAGTAAAGATGTTAAAGTGTAAAGATATTCCAAATACAGATGTTAAAATGTAAAGATATACCAAATAAAGATGTTAAAGTGTAAAAAATATACCAAATACAGATGTTAAAATGTACAGATATACCAAATACAGATGTTAAAATGTACAGATATACCAAATACAGATGTTAAAGTGTAAATATATACCAAATACAGATGTTAAAATTCAAAGATATACCAAATACAGATGTTAAATGTAAAGATATACCAAATACGGATTTTAAAATGTACAGATATACAAGATAAAGATGTCAAAATGTAAAAGATATACAAACTAAACATAATATAGATAAATGGAAAAGAATAAATGAAAAATGAATGGAAGAACTTACTTTTTGAGTTTTCTATGTTTGGTAAAACCATAAAAAAGATTACAATGATTTATGCAAGAACATTTTGACAGAAATACATTTAAACACTTCTAAACTCTTCTAAGCTCTCTCTAATACATTCAAAGTTTCTGATTTCTGATCTCTTACTCGAGGTTTCTTGTTCCTGGTTTCTTACTCGAGGTTTCCTGTTCCTGGTTTCATACTCGAGGTTTCCTGTTCCTGGTTTCTAATTCCAGGTTTCCTGTTCCTGGTTTCTTACTCTAGGTTTCTGTTCATGGTTTCTTATTCGAGTCTTCCTGTTCCTGGTTTCTTATTCGAGGTTTCCTGTTTCTGGTTTCTTACTCGAGGTTTCTGTTCCTGGTTTCTTATTCGAGTCTTCCTGTTCATGGTTTCTAAATCGAGGTTTCCTGTTCCTGGTTTCTTATTCGAGGTTTCCTGTTCCTGGTTTCTTAATCGAGGTTTCTTGTTCCTGGTTTCTTACTCAAGGTTTCCTGTTCCTGGTTTCTTATTCTAGGTTTCTGTTCCTGGTTTATTACTCGAGTCTTCCTCTTCCTGGTTTTCTTATTTTAGGTTTCCTGTTCCTGGTTTCTTATTCTAGGTTTCTGTTCCTGGTTTCTTATTCGAGTCTTCCTGTTCCTGGTTTCTAAATCGAGGTTTCCTGTTCCTGGTTTCTTACTCGAGGTTTCCTGTTCCAGGTTTCTTACTGGAGATTTCCTGTTCCTGGTTTCTTACTCAAAGTTTCCTGTTCCTGGCTTAATAATCGAGAATTTTGTTCCTGGTTTTTTACTCGAGGTTTCCTGTTCCTGGTTTCTTACTCAAGGTTTCCTGTTGCTGGTTTCTTACTCGAGGTTTCCTGTTCCTGGTTTCTTACTCGAGGTTTCCTGTTCCTGGTTTCTTACTCGAGGTTTCCTGTTCCTGGTTTCTTATTCGAGGTTTCCTGTTTCTGGTTTCTTACTCGAGGTTTCTGTTCCTGGTTTATTACTCGAGTCTTCCTCTTCCTGGTTTTCTTATTTTAGGTTTCCTGTTCCTGGTTTCTTATTCTAGGTTTCTGTTCCTGGTTTCTTATTCGAGTCTTCCTGTTCCTGGTTTCTAAATCGAGGTTTCCAGTTCCTGGTTTCTTACTCGAGGTTTCCTGTTCCTGGTTTCTTATTCGAGGTTTCCTGTTCCAGGTTTCATACTCGAAGTTTTATTTTTAATCCAATAAGATAATGTGAATATAAGTAGAAACAATATCTATATCAAGGCTAATTTCTAATCACTATATCTTTCCAACCTGATGGTTTGATCCTTGACAATTTTAATTCTTGCACAGTCGTCTTTTTTAAAACGTTACCGTCGACAAAAAACTTAAACGAGAAAAAAATCTGTTAAATACGTCAAATTTTTATTGTTCGAAAGTCACACCGCATGCTTCTTATTTAGTTTCCTGTTTAGTAACGCAATGAATAAATAGATCTGGATAAGAAACAAAAGGGCATGCCAGTTTTATTCTCTTAAGGGTCTTGATAGAGACAAATCAAAGAAACTAGAACCAAGAATAGAATGGTCCCCGGAATTGAATGAACTAAATTATTTCTTCACTCAGCTAAAAATCTGTCAGGATTTTGCTAATTTCACATTTTAAACTAAAGCTAGAAATATGCACGTTGCAGTTCGGAAATGTACAGGACTACAAAAAGATTTTTACGCAAAAATCGATGTGAGTTTTGCCAATTATCTCTTAAAAATTGATGCAACTTTTCATATCAGTCTGGATCTGAATGAGGTTGTAGCAGCATATTTTCTGCAACAATGTGTTTAGTCTATTCTAAACTCTTTTTTCTAATCTAAGAACAGGAACTACAGCCAAGTAATTATGCTTGGGTCAATACTCAAGTCAAGAATATAACAGATACAATTAAATACAGACTAAAAATGTCATTGTAAAGAGTCATTGGATATCTTATACTTTGATTTTATCTGTACTATTGGATATCTTATACTATGATTTTATCTGTACTATTGGATATCTTATACTATGATTTTATCTGTACTATTGGATATCTTATACTTTGATTTTATCTGTACTATTGGATATCTTATACTATGATTTTATCTGTACTATTTTCAGGGTTTCATGATATTCTATCAAGAGTAAAGACGCTAAAATATTGATTTTTTTGCAAATTTATTAAAATTTGATGAGATTTCAAAATCTATAAAAGTTTTTGATATAGGACTAAAATTAAAGTTTTAGAGCATGTTTAGTAACACAAAATAAGAATTTTTTAATGCATTTAAAATCGACCAACATTTTTAAAATGATAAAAATGACCCAAATCAAATTTTGGTGGCATTTTATGACCTAAATAACTAAAACTTTAAGTTTGAGAAGAATCTGTATTTTTTTTCAAATTGTGTATATGTATCTGCATGAAAGTACCCAGCAACAAAATAAATTATGTGCCGATAAATTTTGCGAATATTACAAGTGGAAACTCAATTTCGAACACAAGATGGGCCGGATTATATTTCTTGATTACAGCATAGCAAAATCTCTTAGTGAATATTAAAAGGTTGATATAGGAAGAAAAGAAAAATAGCAAACCTATATTTAAAAAGTTTTTGACATTTTGGAAAGATATCCGTTGGCAACTTTTTAATAAAGACGGAGAAACGTCATAAAAACGACAAAAATATTGGTTTCATCTTATCAGGGTCACGCCTCTGGTATACTAAACTGTTTGCGAATTTGTATTTAAAAAACTACCCAAAACATGGAAATGTGGAAACTCCCATTGAAGCGCGCGGCAGGAGCTAGTAAAATGTATTCCAATAAACATGGGAAATAACAGACGACATTTTGATCATGATATAGAGTACGTATTTTATAAGCTTTTCATAGTAGGGTCTAGTTTATTAGTATTTTGAATAAAAACGGATATGCAAAATGTTTAGAAAATTCAGCTTTTTAAATGAATTGAAATCGTTAAAAAAATCTTTGTACAGGGTTACCCACAAAGGATGAAACTTCAGAGACGATTGTACGGAATTTGTTTAGTTCATTTCCTTGCATTCAGGGTTCTTTTCAGGCCATGTGCTTAATCATAGTTAACAATCAAAATACTCAATTAAGTCCAGAAATCAAAAAGCAAGCCTTAAATCGTCATATTTTAAGAGTTTTGGGTCGTCTTTACAGTCTCATCCTTTGTGGGTAACCCTGTATATAACCGTTTTGTGGTACGAAATACTAGACCCTATTTTAAACACTATTAGGACAGTGAACAACACAGAATTATAATTGATTATTCTTTAGCGCTTAGGATCAGGAGAGGTCCACATGCCTTTTCTCTTGGTTGATCTTATAACCTCCCACTTGTTCATTATTGTAGCCCTGGATATATGCAATATAGTATTTTAAGGAGTATTTGACTAATTCTGAAAGATTTTGGTTTTCGCATCGTTCTGAGTCTAAAACTAATAAATGTACGAGTTAGTCAGAATAAAGTGGTCCGGGGCAACATTTAAATTGAAGCATAACAATAAAGCTGAAACTTAACATTTAAGTTGAAACTGAACATTTAAGTAGAAACTTAACATTTAAGCTGAAACTGAACATTGAAGCTGAAACTTAACATTTAAGCCGAAACTTAACATTTGAGTTGAAACTGAACATTTAAACTAAAACTGAACATTTAAGCTGAAACTTAACATTTAAGCTGTAACTTAACATTTAAACTAAAACTGAACATTTAAGCTGAAACTTAACAACTTAACATTCAAGCTGTAACTTAACATTCAAGCTGTAACTTAACATTTAAGCTGTAACTTAACATTCAAGCTGTAACTTAACATTCAAGCTGTAACTTAACATTTAAACTAAAACTGAACATTTAAGCTGAAACTTTACATATAAGCTGAAACTGAACAGTTAAGCTAAAATTGAACATTTAAGCTGAAACTGAACATTTAAGCTGAATCTTAACATTTAAGCTGAAACTTAACATTCAAGCTGTAACTTAACATTGAAGTTGTAACTTTTCGTTCTGCTTTTGAATAGTTTAAGGAGTATTTTACATAAAACAAAAAGTTCAAGGAGCTTGAAATATGATATTATAATTAGTGCAGTTTACACAAACCATTTTGACTGAATTTGAATTTCCAGCTGCTGGTAAACCGTTCGTTAGATACAAATAATATTATTAAAATTAAGTCCCCTACATTCGGCATTCTTTATCTTTACTAAACGTTTTACGTTAAATATTCTTCCTTCTGCATTCTGTCTCTTTTACACAATATTCACTCTATAAAGAAGAAACCAAGCATGTTGTTCAAATAACCAAAAAGAATTCGACATTACAAACATTTTCGTAAAATTGATTAACAGAACTTTAGGATATCTCACAAATATTTAGCTGGATATAACTCAATGTTCAGAAAAGTTGTCCAGAGAATCATATCAAAATTTTCTCATATTCTCACGAGATTTTCTCATATTCTCACAAGATTTTCTAATATTCTCACAAGATTTTCTCATATTCTCACAAAAATTTTGTAATTTAGTTTGGTCGTTTAAAATTCCTTTAAATTTTTTCTTCTTCGTACTTTTCCCGTTTTTGGAATAAAATTAAGTACAAATTTGCAATAATTATGATTACGTTATTTTTCAAATTATGAACAGTACACAATTCTAACAATTTTCCCGCCTTATTTTTTAGGTGCTAGATAATAGATATTGATATTTTTCTCACGAACTCTTAGCGATCATATATACCCTAAATTCATGCTTATTACTAACAGGATTGTAGACTCTTTTCAAGTCTGAGCAAAAATAATGTGGTTTCTTTGTCCAAAGTGACTTACAGATGTTATGCAGCAGTTTTCTTTAATGCTATTTCTGTGTGAAGATCAATCCTTCATATCTTTAATTATCTAAAGTGCTAAGTATAATTTGTATCTATTCAAAGATTATATTTTAGAAGAAAACTCTTAGATAAACTAAGAAATAGAATCTTGGGAAAATTTGTCTGTAAAAATATTTTGATATGAAAGTGTTGAATTTTCTTTAAATGAATCCTTTCTTGTTGGTTTTAGTTATTGGAGGTGGAGGCGTTAAACACTTTAAAACCATAAAAATTTGTTAAAGGGAAAATAAATAATATTTTAGAGACGACTAGGAGGATATTATTTAATCACTTTTACAATTTAATGGGTCCTTAGATGGAATTTGAGCCGCGGTTTAAATCCGCCAAAACCCGGTTTAAATTAAGCGCCGGCTTAAATATTTAAACATTTGATACAAATTTAAGTGAAACCAACCATATTTAAGCCGCGGCTTAAATTTAAACCGCCGCTCAAATTCTTTAAATTCGGCCACTGGAGACGTAAACTTGTTTCTTTTTTGGGAAAATTGATTAGTAGACCGCTGACAGATTTTTTATCCTTTCTGGGTATCTCTGCACTTTTGTAATAATATAATGAACATTTATTTTATAGAAAATGAACTTCTAGTTTAAAAATGATCGATTGTGCTCAACATCAATTACACACAAACTAACTGCTCGCACATCATCGATTTTTTTCAACGCGATCGTAAATAGTTGATATTTCATACTTTTTCTTATTTTTTGTTTAAATTAATATTTCGCTTTCAACTTGTTTTCACGACTGGCACTGGATTTTCGAACATTCCTTGAAAATATGAAAATATCGTCTTCATTATCAAAAATCCTCGAAACAGAAATGAATGTTTTCAAAAGTATATAACTCTCGGATCATAAAAATTATAAATATATGTTGAAATATCAACTATGATACACGAATGTGTCGAAAAAAATTGATGATTATTGGTTGTAATATCTAAACGATTTGTTTGGAAATAAATTGATCTTTTTACGATCCAAGTCTAATATCACAACTTTCAGAATGTATATGCCGGACGATACGTTCTTTTGTATGAGTTGTTCTTAACAATTTTCTCCTTATAGACGCAACAGGTAGAAGTAAAATTAGTAGCGATCACCATGGAATATTTTCTATGTGGCCCCTCAAGTACCCCCCAGTCTTACCCTTCAAGTCTGATCATCTTGTCCGGTCAGGCATTCCTGGTTAGGCAATAAAACTGAAAACTAACAACTAAAGCAGAAAATGAGTCTGCTAAATCGAACACAACATACAATAACAATTAAGCAGAGTGTCCCAAGAAATACTTGTTTCAACAAATTATCAGAATCAGGGACAGTCAACACAAGGGAAAAAAGGAAGAAGGAGAGAAACGATGACAAGAAGAAGAATCAAATCAGAATTTAAGATTAAAAATTCAAAATAATAAATTGTTAAAGAAAATAATTATGATATTTTTCTCTTAAAGTGAAATGGAAATATAATAACTCCCTAACCCCTCCCATGACAGGTTCAGGTTTAAGATATCCTTTAATGTCGTCTTACATAGAATCTACTTGGAAAAATTTTAAAATCAACATTTAAAAGTTTTAAAAATACGTTTGAAATAAAAGGCAAAGAGCTTTATGTATGATGTAAAAGACAATTTAATTACGAACATTCCTGGAAAATATGTCGTCTTCAAAAATCCTCGAAACAGGAATAAATAATTTCAAAAATAGATCTCAGATCATGAAAAATACAAAATATTTTGAAATATCAACTATTTACGAATGCGTTGAAAAATAATCGAGGAATAATGTAATATCTGAATGATTTGTTTGGAATTAAATTGATTTGTTTACGATCCGAGTTGAATGTTGCATCTTTCTGAATTTGTATGGACACTACGTTCTTCGGTATGAGTTGTTTTTAACAATTTTCTTCTTATAGACGCAACAGATAGAAGTTATATTAGTAGCAATCAAAAGCGCTTATTTTTCGCCGCAAGCCTATACCCCCTTTAATTTTTCACGAACACTCCCTTTAAGTGTTTAAATCTAAGAAATCGATGAAAAAAAAATAAAAAATCCTGGAAATTCATTTTGGCACATTTTTATTTTCAGTTCAGACACTTAATCACAATTATGATCTGAATCCGAAGTTTGAACAGAAAAAAATCAAAAATGAAGATAGGACCTCAAATTCAATTTCTAAGGGGAAAATGGCGAGAAATAAAAGAAGGAAAAAATCAACAAAAAAATAATTCATCAAAAAACTCTGGAAGGATATTACCCAAAATAATACAGGCCCAAACAGGAATATCTATATTTTTCCAAAAAAAAACGCGAAAAATGCGGGGAAAATGTTCTGTTCCATTTTATAGAATTTGCCGAATAGTAAACAAATAGCGATTAAACATTGGTTATCTTTTTTCTTTCCCTTCTATTTCCTTTTGGTTCACATAATTTACCCCCCCCCCTTCTTTAATGAAATTGGGAGCATACTTAAAACACTTTTAAAGAATTAAATTTTTTTATTTTTACTTTGTCCAAGACGACATTCAAAATACATCTCAACGTTTCCTTTCTGACAACTAACAAAACTAAAATATCTCAACCCCTGAATTTTATTTCAATAACTCTTGAGTACGTATTAAACAAATTTTTAAAAGCAACTTACGTTAATTACAAAATACTTGCGGAGTAAAATCGGAATTATGGTCGTCTTCATTTAGCAAAACATAACGGAACTTAAGTAGGAACGCTAATTTTCATAATACAGCAAAACTGGACAAAAATGGGCACATGTTTATGTATATATGTTTTAAAATGTTCCCTGTCTTCAAAAAGAAATTTAACATTTTTGCTTTCATTCGTCAAACTAAAAAAAGGAAAAAATTATTAACATTGTCTCTTCTGATTATAAAATATTTAAAAATTTATTAGTTACAAATTACATTTTTGATTTGATTCAAAGTAAGAACGAAGGCAATCATTATTCCGGTATTTATAACTGTATATCAAATCTGAGTCCAGCTCAAAAGTTGTGCCACTCCCAACTCCAAAGTTGTCCCACTCCCAACTTCAAAGTTGTCCCACTCCCAACTCCAAAGTTGTCCCACTCCCAACTCAAAAGTTGTCCCACTCCCAACTTCAAAGTTGTCCCACTCCCATCTCCAAAGTTGTCCCACTCCCAACTCCAAAGTTGTCCCACTCCCAACTCAAAAGCTGTCCCACTTCCAACTTCAAAGTTGTCCCACTCCCAACTCAAAAGTTGTCCCACTCCTAACTTCAAAGTTGTCCCACTCCCAACTCAAAAGTTGTCCCACTCCTAACTCAAAAGTTGTCCCACTCCCAACTCCAAAGCAGCCCCACTCCCAACTCCAAAGTTGTCCCACTTCCAATTCCAAAGTTGTCCCACTCCCAACTCCAAAGTTGTCCCACTCCCAACTCTCAATTAACTCCAAAGACTTGACTGTAAATGATTGATTGAATTTGTACAAGGAACTTGTAAAGTGTACACAGTGCACCTTCACTTTAAACATGGACGATTTATCAAGAGAACCTGGAGATCTAACTGTTTCAAGACCATATATAGATTTACCAAGGATATCTCGGAAATATTTAACATTCTTTAATGTTTCAACCGTGCCATTGTTTTGATTCCTATCCATCCTTTTCGTTCTTCTATTATTCATCTATTTCATACACTTCCTTCCTTCCTATCCATTCCTTTTCATCCTATCCATCCCTCGCTCTTCCTTTAATTCATCTCTTTCACCCACTTCCTTGTTTTAATTCCTTTCCATCCTATCCATCCCTCCCTCTTTCTTTCATTCATCTCTTTCAACCACATCCTTGCTTTAATTCCTTTCCATCCTATCCGTTCCTCCCTCATGCTTTAGTTCATCACTTTCACCCAATCCACTTCCTTGCTTTAATTCCTTTCCATCTCTTACTGCCACTTCCTTGTTTTAATTCCTTTCCATCCTATACGTCCTGCTTCCTCTGTCATGCACGTATACTTGTTTCATTGCTATCTTCCTACACTTCTCTTATACCTACTCTGTCATGCACGTATACTTGTTTCATTGCTATCTTCCTACACTTCCCTTATACCTACTCTTTCAAGCACGTATATACTTGTTTCATTGCTATCTTCCTATACTTCTTTTATACCTACTCTGTCATGCACGTATACTTGTTTCATTGCTATCTTCCTATACTTCTCTTATTACTACTCTGTCAAGCACGTATACTTGTTTCATTGCTATCTTCCTATACTTCTCTTATTCCTACTCTGTCAAGCACGTCTACTTGTTTCATTGCGATATTCCTATACTTCTCTTATTCCTACTCTGTCAAGCACGTTTACTTGTTTCATTGCTATCTTCCTATACTTCTCTTATTCGTACTCTGTCATGCACGTTTACTTGTTTCATTGCTATCTTCCTATACTTCTCTTATTCCTACTCTGTCATGCACGTATATACTTGTTTCATTGCGATATTCCTATACTTCTCCTATTCCTATACTTCTCTTATTCCTACTCTGTAAAGCACGTATGCTTGTTTCATTGCGATATTCCTATACTTCTCTTATTCCTACTACGTACTTGATTTTATTATAAGCTTCCTATTCCTCTCCTCCTATTCCTAGCTTCCTACTCCTATCCTACTATTCATATCCACCTATTCCTAGCTTCCTATCATTACTTATTCCTACTTTCTTTAAATGGTCATTACATATATTGGTAAATTCCTGCTGGGGAAACTTGAATCTAAAAAACATGACATCTTAAAATTTATTAACAATCAGATTTATTAAATTTGAAAATTTCAAGAATCAATTATAATTATGATAATAATAATAATAATGATAATAATAATAATAATAATAATACTAATTAGTATCTATATAACGGCAATATACCAGGTACAACTTATCACAAATTTGCCACAAAAAATAATATGTAAAAGCTAAATAATAATAATTTGATCCAAAGCTGATTAAATTTAGGTTTATTATTATATTATTTAGCGTGAGTGTGTTTTAATATATTTCACCTAGCACATCATCTCATCTGGTTTCAGAATATCAGATATTCGTTTCAGGAGGTTTCCGTCGGAACAATTTCAAGTCTATACATTATAATTGAGAATTGAGTAAATACTTTAATTTTTCTCAGAAAGATCCAGCGGTTAATTGCGTATTTTCACTCCGCCGCGGCGGTGGTGGCGGGCGTTTAACCTTGTTTGCGCGCATGTGCCCTGGATCTACATAGTTTGGTTCCGGTTCAATGAGAACGACAGGTCTACTCCCTTCTCTTAACTGATTAGGATCAGAGAAATGGTCAATGGGTCGGGATACGTGACCATAATCATCATTATTTGGATAGCAGCTCTCAGAGTACACCTGTCCGGGCTGAAACTGGGGATGATGATGGTGATGATGATGATGATGTGGGATAGGGTGTGGCTGGTAGTGGTTGTACTGCTGATAATGTGAGTATGAATGTTCTTCACCTTGAATATCGTCGTCTGTAAACTGTTGGGAGTTGAGAACCCAGGCTCCTATGGCACTGTTTTGACTGTAAAGGCCTGGTTGTCCAATCTGTTGGATTGGTTCATCTCTAAAACCTAAAACCTCATGAGGAGTTGTATTTTTCTCCGTCCTGCATTTCTCCGCAACCTGCCACTTCTTATTCATTACTTTCTGAAGATCTTTCAGAAAGGCTCTGGGTAGACTATCCGTGTTTGGACTCTCCTCAGAGGAAAAGGTTAATCTACCTGGAGAGTTGCGAATTGGTGGGGTTGGAGTAAATTTAGCTGCGGGTTTAGGATAAGGAGCAGGAGAAACCCCTCCTTGTGAGTGAAATCTGTCTGGAGTTTCTGATCTGAATGCTTCGGAGTAAGGTTGATTAAATGGTTCACAAGGAGGTCCAGGAGAAAAGTGAGGATTGTATTTAACCGGGGTTGATGATGGGGCTTCTATCATCTGAACATTATCATCAAATGATATTCTTCGACTAGATTTATGTGGCACTACAGGTTTTTTACCGGCTAGTGACGATCCTGCAGGTTTAGGAGACGTGGGGAGTTTATTACCAGGTCCTGAAGGAGGCAATCCATTTACGGGATTAGGAGAGAAACTCAACTGTGTAACCAAACTTCGTGAGTGTACAGTTGGGCTAGTCACTGGAGAAACATGATAGTGGTTCGAGCTAAAGGATTTGTTTGGTTCATAGCACATATCTGGGGGAGGAGGGGGGAGCTGATCTATGTCGTTTAAACTAGTCATACTATCCATCCTGGGTGGGGGAGGAAGGGGGAGGTTTTCCTCTTCTGACATGCTAGATATGCTTCTTTCAAAGGCTGAACTAAGAGGATCTTCTCTATAGTTGTCAGTAGATATCTCTGTTTGTCTGTTGGGAGGAACGCTCTCTCCGTCAACCCTGCACGATTCAATTTCCTTGTCATGTTCTTGAGGTTTCCTGGATAAACTGTTCCTCACAGCTTTCCGTAGCAGGGTTCCTCCTGCTCCTAGTCCTACTACACCTCCTCCGTCTCCCTCATCTTCGTCCTGGTCCGACTCCCGGACTAGACCCCATGTCGTCGTCGTCAGCGGAAGACGAGGAGTTGCTGCAGGACGTTTCTTTATTGTTCCTCCGAGAGGAAAATCACTTTCGAACCCTAACTCCGCACCAGACTTATCACTGAGACACCCACTACTGGAGGAGGACCTGGAGGAACGGGAGAAGGATCGTCGGAGCTTAAAACTTCTCTCCAGGGTGCCAACAGGGGTGAGCCCGGATACTCGATCCAAAGGCTCCGTGTGAGTATCCTCTACTATTTGATTTAGTCCGTCCAGGAGTGCGTTCTGTCCATTCTTGTAACTAGTGCTAGACATATCCGATTCTATTCCACTAGAGAGAGCACTTGCTAAACTTTTGTTCTCCGAACTAGGAGTTCTAGCTGGACTCTGTATTCCCTCCCCTCCGTTCTTGTCCCCGGAATTTTGCGGAATTTGCAAACCGTTCGTGGAATTCACAGAAAAACGCTTGGATGTGAGTATGTCTATATCAGCATGTGTAATCTCCTCCACAATACCTCGATAATTGTCAAACAAACTCTTCCCATTCTTTGCTATCCGTATCCCTGTCACCCATTGATGCAGCTCTCTCTGTGTATCTACACACAGGTATTTTATGTATTTAGGATTTTTAGCCTGAATCTGAGGATGCTTTATTCCAAAACAGAATTCTGACGGAGCCTTGTATTTATTTTTCCATCCTACTCCGTAATAAACTTGATTTACGTCAAATGTTGTAAGACAGACTAGATCCTTTGACGTTTTCTTTCCTTTGGGGGAATAGTATAGTCCTGATGTGCGTAGAACAAAATAGAACTTTTTCCAGGATTTTTTACTGTCGGCCTTAAGCCAGATATTTCCCTCTACTTCAGGAGCTCCGACTCCACTACAGGAGAAATATTCTTCAAGAAGTTCTTGTCTGGAGTGCTCCTCCATCTGATCATCCCGTTGGGAGGACGAGGTTTCCAGAAGATAAACCTCTGGACGGAGAAATAAGTCAAACTTCTCAGGACGTTCTATAAACCAGAGAGTGTTCTTGGAGTCAACCTTCCATAGGAGACAGTTCTCAACCAGATACTCATTATCCTCATACACCCGCTCCATGTATAGGTCAGGAACCAACTCAACCAGGGCCCACTTAGGATCCAGAGACACATGGTTCTTTTCAGCTAATATCCTGGTCACCTGAGCCACACTCATCTTCTCATCCACCAGGAGACTCTTAGCTGAACCATCACTAGTAAACACCTTGATAAACAGCTTTTTTACAGATGCTTCCTTTATCTTCTCAATTGCAATCTTGATCTTCTCCGCTTTGATCTTAGCCTCCTGCTCCTCTTTGCTGAGCTGGTGTACAGAGCTGGGTACTCCAACGGATTGTCCTGTTCTGTTACTGCTAGCTGCACTGCAACTGGACAGGATGGACATATTGTCGCAGAACGCTGAATCTGTATCAGGACTCTCCGTCCTTCCGCCTCCTTCGGGTTTACGAAGTTGTGCCTGCTTTATTTCATCGGAGCCGGAGCTGGATCTTGAATGTGAGTTGCTGTGTATTCCAAGATCTGTGATATTACTGCTAGATCGGTCGGATTCCGCCGGAGAAACTGGACTTCCTTCATCATCTTTCCTCCGCCGAGCCTCCTCTACACTGCGCCGTTTGTCCGCCACAATTTCTTGATCAAATTGTGATTCTAGAACGGTAAGCTCACCAAGAATTGCGTCGAGTTCATCGTCCTGAATCCATTATTAAATATTCAAACCCCTTGTCTCAACATTTATCAAAAATTTAATCATAAAACCTAATTATGCGGTGTAAAAATTGTTCGCCAATATTTATATATTCTGCATGTGCATAAACAGTTCATGAATGAATACACTGCAAAGAGTATAAATAACATGAATGAAAATAAAAACAAAGATGTTTAGAAATAATTTAAACCTGACTCGGTGAAATATTTGAAGAAATTATTACATATTCCAACTAAATCTGTTTTTCTTTTGAAATTGATTTTTTTTGTAAATTTAAATAAACATTTCCTATTTCCTTTAATCAAGTGTTGAGACGGGGTCTATAGAAATCAACAATATACATATAATATATATATATATATATATATATATTCTTGTTTTAATCAAGTGCTGAGACGGGGTTGAACAATATTTAATAATTCCCTGGGACGTATCAAGGTTGATTAGGGAGCATCTGTATTGTTTCTTCTTCTCTTTCAGGGTCATCTCCGGGATACGGGGGGGAGAGGAGGAGTTCGTCTCTCCACTAGAACCTGTATCCAAACCCTGAAAAAAACAAGGATTAAAAAGTTCCAAAAAAGCTTTAATATTAAAATTTTACAGTTTTTTAAAATCATTTTTGAATTTTTCATGCTCCGGCCCATTTATGCATTGATGGAAAGATAGAAAGATAGGCAGTGTATCATCTAATTATGCAGGTTTTGATAGAACTGGAGATAGAAGATATGAGATGGTGTCTACACCAGACTCTAGCTGAATATTCATACTGGAGATACGATACACTGCGACAAGAGAACAGGAAACCTTCATCTTCATGGGACTGTTCAAGGATTTAACTGTAAACACTGTAAAAATGTAAAAAAGCAAATTCAAAATGTCAAAACTCAAATATTTTGCTAAAATAGTATTAATCGATGGAAAAGATTACTATGATAAAAGTTTGAATGTTGCGAAAATGTTGTTTTGTGTGTCTTTAACAAAACTAAATTAACGGTTAAAAAATAATTATTTTTTTGAGTTAACGGTCCCTCTAAGCCCTGCATATTCTATAGAGAAAGATAAGCGGTGTAAAAAGTGTGGAATTTTGTAAATGAGAAACAGTTTAAGAACTTGACATTGCTGGGAGATTAGTGGATACAGTTCGAACTAATACAAGACATAGAAAGAATTTTATAGTTTAATATTGCATAAATAGCAAAACATAGATAGATATCAGTACAAGCGGGACATAGATACATACATACATAGAAAGGGGAAATAGATAGATAGTAGAACATAGATATATAGTGGAACATTGGTAGGTTGTAAGTCACAGATAGATAGTAAGACATAGATAGATAGTAAGACATAGATAGATATAAATACGTGGATAGATAGCAATACATAGATAGCAATAAACAGATAGATATCACTGTAGAGATAGATAGATAAACATACAGCAAGTAAGATAGGTTTCTTAAGCATAGACAATTAGCTGGACTTGGACACATAGATTGTTCCTTCTAAATAACTATTGAGCCGGATACATAATTAGTACCATATATACATGCATACAGGGTGACCCACGAAGGATAAGACTTCAAAGACGATTGTACGAAATTTGTTTAGTCCGTTTTCTTGCATTCAGGGCACATTGCAGACCAAAACTGGCATATTTCTTTGCTTAATCATTCAGTAAACAATCAAAATACTCTATTGAATGCAGAAACCAAAAATCAACTTCAAATCGTCATATTTTTAGAGTTTCAGGTCGTTTTTACATTCTCAGTGTTTGTGGGTATCCCTGTCAAAGACAAGGAAATTTGACAGTTCCTTATACATAGGGAAATTGAGAATAAAGACAAATTGACAAATGGGTAGATCTGAACAAATATAAATACAGATAAACAGCAAAATAGATAGGTAGATATAAATACAAAAAATTAAAAGACAGATAGACGGAAAAATAGATAAAAGATAAACAAACACATAAAAGATAGATAGACAGACAGATAGATAAAAGATAGATAGACAGACAGATAGATAAAATATAGATAGAAAGACAGTTAGATAAAAATAGAAAGACAGACAGACAGACAAACAGACAGACAGATAGATAACAGGTAAATAGACAGACAGATAGATAAAAGATAGATAGACAGACAGTTAGATAAAAACAGAAAGACAGACAGACAGACAAACAGACAGACAGATAGATAAAAGGTAAATAGACAGACAGATAGATAAAAGATAAATAGACAGACAGTTAGATGAAAAAATAGATAGATAGACAGATAGATAAAAGATAGATAAACAAACAGACAGATAGAAGATTGACAGACAGATAGATAAAAGATAGATTGACAGACAGTTAGATAAAAAACAGATAGACAGAAAGAAAGATAAAAGATAGATAGACAGACAGATAAATAAATGATAAATAGACAGCCAGATAGATAAAATAGATTAAAGATAGATAGACTGATAGATAGATAAAAGATAAATAGACAGCCAGATGGATAAAATAGATAAAAGATAGATAGAGACAAACAGATAGATAGACAGAAGATAGATAAAAAATAAAACCCTAAGTATGCATCCATCTTAATTAATGCCGGAGCAGGGCGATTAAAATAAAACATGTATTCTATTACATATTGCGCCTAGATCAATAAAATCCAAGTTTAATAACTAAATTGATAAACTACATATAAACCCCTGTTTACTATCGTAATTGGAAACTTTTAGAGCCAAATAAAATATCAACACACCGTCCCACATGCATGGACAGGGGCTTATATTACATTCAAAAATATTGAACAAATATTCTAAAAAGGGTGTCGTGAGATCATATTTCTCTTTAAAATACTGAATTTTTTAAAAATACTCCCCTGTACGTGTTTAGTGTTAATCATCAAGGCTTTGTAACTGGTTGTTATGCCCGTTTAAAAATAATTCCCCCCAGTTTTGAAGGAGTTCTTGCGTTCAGAGGTGTCAACATACACCAGATGTAAGATTTATCATCCCTTGTGTTCAATACTAGACCTAGATCAAGATATATAGAGAGAGAATTTCAGGGGACAAACATAAACTTTTAAACAGACAAACACCACCGTCACACACACACACATCAACATTCTAATGGTTTACCTTCTTCAGAGTATTAAGTTCTCCCAACCATTGATTGAGAAGTTTAGTTGGATCATCCTCTGTATCAGAATCCGCTTCATACAGCGGATCCATCCTTACTTCGCACCCAACCGGAGAAATGTTTAACTCAACCTTACTGGTAAAGTCCCTTCCCGGAGAACGGTGTCGTCCTACCGGAGTAAAATCGTTCACTTTCTTGTTATTATTTCGTTCTCTCGTGGCAAGAATTGGTGAGGCTTGCTCCGTGAAGAAGTTAGGTTGATGCACGGAGTCTACGGATTGGTACTGAACGTGGGACCTGGAGACAAGATCTGTAATAGGAACCAGGGATCTGAAATATAACAATAGTAAGTACACAATAGTGTAAACTAAATGAGAATAAAGGAAATGTCAACAATTAGTAGAAATTTCCCTCTGGGAAATGGAGAAGCAACCTATTCTCCCCAGCAGGAGGGGGAAATGAGGGTAAGGGGGGGGGGAATGAAGAGGGGATGGAGTAAATAACTTAATATTTGATGTACACTTCTCCTGTCCAAACACTTGTTGTATACTGA
Source organism: Eurytemora carolleeae (assembly GCF_000591075.1). Taxonomy (NCBI): domain Eukaryota; kingdom Metazoa; phylum Arthropoda; class Copepoda; order Calanoida; family Temoridae; genus Eurytemora; species Eurytemora carolleeae. Next base: position 90,497 of record NW_019396156.1, read on the forward strand.
GTATATCACGCTAAATAAACACTCACTACAAGAGCATCTTACAAAACTTCTTTTTGAGAAAGCTTTTAGATGGGGAAACTATCTGAAGAGGGGGATTTCCCCCTCTACATACTCATAAAATCCCCCTCATATCACTATCTTCCAACCTGGCTTTTAGCTCACGCACTGCCCATTGTCAATTTCCTCTTAATGGTCGCTGGTTATCCATACCCCCCCCCCCCATTAATCTTGCGACCCAAATATTTTGTCATCAGTCCATTATCCCCCCCCCCCCTCCTCCATCTCATTTATAATCCTTTCTTCAACCTCTTCTAATCAAACTTTCCAATTGAATCCGATCTTATCAATATATATTATTGATGTAGATGTCTCGTACTATAGTACAATTGTACTATTGTACAATTGTAAATTGAAATTTTTCTTGATTTTCTAATATTTCAATTAAATTCGTTTATTAAATTTACATTTGCAGGTACTTAATTAATATCATGTAAATAATAAATATGATTCGTATAATGTCGTTCAAAATTCTGACTTCGTAATTTTGAAAAAGTTGACCTATAAAATCACAAAGACAATTAAGGAAGTACTTGGCGTATAACCATCACCCTTTTTGTTATATTTTTTAATCCCTTAGAAATATATCCCCCTCCTCCCTTTTCATACAAATCTATAGATCCGGTTTAAAATATATATCTTCTTCTTCTGTAGAATGTCATTTATCATATAGAGAATTCATCCTGAGGAATAGATATAAAGATCGATCAATCTATTCATTCATTCATCCTTTCATGTACCCTTTCATCCGTCCTTTCATCCATCCTTTCAATTCTTTAATTTTCTAAATTCATCCTTTCTTTTTTTTGAAGTTCCTTAATTTATTCTTTTATCCTGTAAAATTTTAAATCGGTGTTAAAACAAGGAAACCTGTAAAAATTCTACTCGGTTTAAAAAAACGAAAACCTGTAAAAATTCTGTTTAAAATGAAAACCTGTTAAGTATTTACTCTTGAGTTGGATTTTGAAGTCCTTTTACTCCAATCCAATTCAACTCAATACTTTCCACAACCCTTGCAGACTTATAGAAATATTAGATAAAAGATAAACAAATACATAAAAGATAGATAGACAGACAGATAGATAAAAGATAGATAGACAGACAGATAGATAAAAGATAGATAGAAAGACAGTTAGATAAAAACAGAAAGACAGACAGACAGACAAACAGACAGACAGATAGATAAAAGGTAAATAGACAGACAGATAGATAAAAGATAGATAGACAGACAGTTAGATAAAAACAGAAAGACAGACAGACAGACAAACAGACAGACAGATAGAAAATATACATTTTGCCACATGTTCCCTGCCTTAAAACACTTGTGTAAATAATATATTTAATTTTGTTTCATAATTAATAATTCTTAAAAATAAACAGGTTCCAGATACACGCTGATACACACTGATAAGTGTTTGGTTTGTCGAGTAGAGGATTCAACTGCAGTAGTTTTGTAAAACATAGAGCTAGGTTTCTTATCTTTATTAAGAAAATAAGAAAATAAAGGGGCTGTAGGCAAAATTTCAAGTGACCCTTCATTATCAGAGTGGCATGTTCCATTTACATTGTTATCCTTAAAAAATTCGTCTGAGCGAAAATGATGAAGATATCTATATCTATAATTTTTCTATCTAAAAGTTGATAATTTTCTATTTGGGTTTTCTCTACTAAAGTGATTTACGGACTTAGAATTTCACATTTTACAAAATTAAAAACGACTATATCTAATTCATAATTGTTAAAATAAAGCCCTCTCTTTTTACAAAAAAAGAAAATAGAAAAAATTTAATCTTTTTAGATTAGACGCAAAAAAATAAGTTTTATTGGAATTATTAGTTTGTAACTTTACTGACGTAGAACTATAATAATAAACTAATATATTTCGGGCCTGGAACTGGACATTAAATCTTCTAAACACTAAACACCTATTTTCATAATTTTGGGATTTCTAAAACGCGCGTTGTATTTCTGCCTTTTTTGTATCTTCAATCTTGACATCTAATCAAGAATATTTTCCAAGTTTGAACCTATTAAACATATTTAATAGTGAAGTTAATATTTTTTTAAAGAAAGTTTTAAAAAAGCCTAAATTTGTCGGTCATGCTAAACTTGTATACACCAGTACGTCACGGGAAACTAAGCGTCCTTGTCTTTAATGTCACGGGAAACTAAGCGTCCTAGTTTAAAGTCAGCCTAAACTTTGGAACCTATTTTAACTAGTTAAATGAAGATTCTAAATTTTAAAGTATAGAAGATCTTTAACAATGCATTTTGAATAAGAGACAAAAATCAGACTGAAGACAAGTTTGTAGTTAGTTTAACGTTGCACAAATGGATAGTTAGAAATAAGGCTAACCCCACACTGTACACTGTAGAGGCAGGTCCTCAATGTCATCGGAGATAAGATCTTCAAACCTGGAATCTCAGGGAATTCATTCCAATAAGGGTTCATTAGGGACCCAAATAGATTAACATATAGATAGATAGATAGATAGATAGATAGATAGATAGATAGATAGATAGATAGATAGATAGTCCTTAGTAAGAATTGAGTGTGATTTGAGTAAAGAATAAGTTGAAAGTGAGTGAGGATAAAGTAAGGTAATGTAAATAATGAGTAAGGATCAAGTAAGGTAATGTAAATAATGAGTAAGGATCAAGTAAGGTAATGTAAATAATGAGTGAGGATAAAGTAAGGTAATGTAAATAATGAGTAAGGATCAAGTAAGGTAATGTAAATAATGAGTAAGGATCAAGTAAGGTAATGTAAATAATGATTAAGGATCAAGTAAGGTAATGTAAATAATGATTAAGGATCAAGTAAGGATTAAATAAAGAATGAGTAGAGATTTAGTAAGAATTAAGTAAAAGTAAATTGAGGTTGAAAAACGAAGGATTAGCATAGTAAATCAAAAGAAGAATATATAAAGAAAAAGTATTCAGAATTGTGCCAAAGCCTAAGTATAAGTAAATTAGGATGATTTCTAGTACTGAATGTACAATGCAGATAATTATTTTTAATTATACAAAAACCAAATCTGTCTTATATTAATCTGCAAAGAGGGGGAAATTAAAGTAAAGAATATTTTCCCTTGTACCACTAGGTGGCAAGCAGAAGCCATTCTTAAAGATGCCAAAATCCCCGGGGGTAAATTTCGAGGATACAGGGGGGATTTTAAGAAAGGGTTACTTATGCATTGACAAAACTAACCATATAAAAATATAGTTCAATTAAAAAATTAAACCAGGAAACAGAATGTTTAACAAAAACATAGATGTAAAAAGTATAAAGAATGAAAAAGAAGTAACGAAAGAAAATTGCAAATTGTGCAAAACTTCCAAGTAAATATTTAGCATTAAAGCAGTATTGCAAAATATTAACATAAAATAACAATTTCTATCCCTTAATCTCAAGGGTTATAAAACCTACTTATAATATTGCAAAGTTGAAAACAAAACTTATATTTTGTAGAACGTTGTTAGAAACTGGAGATATTTGAAATTACATTACAAAGGTTAGATTTAGTTTCTATTTTTCTTTTTTAAATCTTAAAGACAGAAAAAATAGACAGATAGATAGATAGATAGATAGATAGATAGAAAAGACAGATATAGAACCTAAAAGAGGCGGGATGAAGGGTTGTCAAGACAGAAATCGACTATGTGAAGATTTGAATTTCAACCCTGAGTTGAATTAAAAATTTTAAACCTCTAGTACTTTAATTCAACCCCAGAGTTTACTTAAACCCTTATCTATCCTTGTGTTTAAATATCATTGAATAGAAGAATAATCTAAAAACATATCCTTGTGTCTGAATATCATTGATTAGAAGTATTATGTAGATAACGCTAGTGAGCAGAATACAAGTGAAATTAATATTGAGTTACGTTGGATACTCTATATCAATCAGACCCGGGGGGGAGGGGTACTACTGAAAAGGGGGGAAGGGGAGAATAAAGGGAGAAGGGGAATTATTTTTACTGTTGTAAGTTTAATGTAAAAAATACGTATCTAAGTTAAATTTCCTTCATAAATCATGCTTTTCTTTAGAATTTGTTGTTTCATCAAATAGTCAGGTATTTCCCTCAAAAAGCTTATGCTTTTCTAATGAACTCGTATGTCACTCAAAAACTCATTTTTTCCTGAAGATCTCGCGTGTCACTCAAAAGCTTGATCATTTTTTCCTAAAGAGCTCTTAGTTTTTCGTCAGAACTTTTTCCCCTCAAAAACTCTTGTTCCCCTCAAGAGTAAAAAACTCTGTTTCCTTAAAAATTGTGTTTCCCATGAGCTTACTTTTGAAAATAGTGTACCAATACAGATACTGAAATATAGGTATCACTGTGTGATCTGGATTGATTGGTAGACGCTTCGGGGTGTAAGAAAGAGGGTAGGGGAAAGGAAGGGAAATGGGGGTAATAATATAAGGAGGGGAAGGGGGAGAGGGGGATAAGGATGGAATTTGATCAGATTCTACTGATAAATATTTATTTCAAGCTGAGTTTCTTATTCTCTCCGGGCAATAAATAAAATTTGATTAAAATTCAACTTTTCAACCCTCTTGACAAACAGACCCTTAACTAAACACACACACACACAAACAGTATCAGATTTAACTAGAGCAATCCAGAATGAATCCAGATTAAAACTAATTCTCAATTTTTCTCTGTAAAATATTTATGAAAATTAAGAAATTTAAATTTATATTGGAGGACAGTGACACTTTATTTCTCTCTGAGATGAGTCTAGGAATACTGTCAAGTTTTTAACAAATGTTTAGTATTTTAGTGCCAACAATAACACGTGTAAACTTACATGTTTTTCATACCCCGTCTTACATGAAATATGCGCATATTTAAATTGTTTTAAACATCAGCTCGGATTGAGATTTAGGGTGGGGGGGGGGTTGGGGATTTTCATGCTTTAACTTCACAGGTTAAATTCTGCCAATGCAGGATTAAACTATTAAATATGGAACTCTATTTGCATGTGCGACTAAATCATGCAAGGATTGTGCAGAAATGTGCATCATGCTGAACCTTAAATTAAACAAACCAAATTTACGAATCGTCACAGTACATCAGGGTACCTTGATGTCTTTACGGGACTTCTGCATCAATTCTTGGAATGTAAAGGCTATTCCAGCTTAAACATGAACTCCACAAGATACTTGGGATTTTAAACACGCATTCCTCAATATATTTGGGATTTTTAACACAAGTTCCACAAGATATTTGGGATTTTAAACACGCGTTCCACATGATACTTGGGATTTAAACACGCGTTCCACAAGATATTTGGGGTTTTAAACACGAGTTCCACGATATATTTGGGATTTTTAACACAAGTTCCACAAGATATTTGGGATTTTAACGTTCCACATGATACTTGGGATTTAAACACGCGTTCCACAAGATATTTGGGGTTTTAAACACGAGTTCCACGAGATATTTGGGATTTTAAACACGAGTTCCATTAGATACTTGGTATTTTAAACATGAGTTCTACAAAATATTTGGGATTTTAAACACGAGTTTAACAAGATATTTGGGATTTAAACACCAGTTCCAAAAGATATTTGGAATTTTAAACACGAGTTTCACACTATATTTGGGATCTTAAACACAGTTCCGCAAGCTACTTTGGATTTTAAAAATGATGAGTCCCACAAGATACTTGGAATTTTAAACACGAGTTCCACATGATACTTGGGATTTAAACACGAGTTCTACAAGATACTTGGGATTTTAAACAAGAGTTCTAAATGATACTTGGGATTTAAAACACGTGTTTCACAAGATATTTGGAATTTTAAGCACGAGTTCTGCACAAGATACTTGGGATTTTGAACACAGAAACACAAGCTGTGCTTAACACTGATTCAGGAACCACACAAGTTCTAACCTACATTTATCATGTCTCATGCAAATATAATTTACATAAAGGATATCCTTCTAATATTTTTCTTGGGTGTACTACACGATATGGGGAAAAGGAGTGTTACTAGTGCGTAAATTGTACAACAAAATTTATTCTAAAAATTCATATATATTGATGAATTTTTAAGAATAATTCTCAGAAATATGATGACTTACTTGACCTTCTAGTATTTTTCAAGAATATTTATTTTAAATATTTCCTTTAAAGGATTTGATACATTCTGCTATACACCTGATATTTAGGTATAATTGGTATGTTCTATACTATACACCTTTTCATTGCATGTATTTACAGAATAATAACACTATCATACCCCCCCCCCCCCTCCTATATAATCTAGATCGAGTCCCTTGTGTAATGTATCAGATATAGAGTTGAAAATGAAGATAAAAGCCCTAGTGTCACGATACAAGGATGCCAACCCACAGTTTTGGTATTAATAGAATAGAATATATGTAGATAACCTATAGGATAAACTATCTATCTATCCGATAATCTATTCAATAAAAATGAGTTTTCATTCCTGCTTTCAAGCTTTGTATACAGTGTGATTAAATTGATTAAAATTCATCTGAAGTTCCGGGAATTCAATAATTTAATAATTTTAATAAAATCGTTAATTGCAGGTGAATGACCAGCAGATCATAAAATTGGACCGATTTTTACCATGTATATATAAAAAGAATGGTGGCCATGAAAAGAAAACTAAAATCATCAAAAATGCGGCAAATACGGGTATTTGCTTATGTTTCCGTAATTTTTAAAGAGAAGTGCATTTAAGTGCACTTCTCATTTGCAATGCTCATAAAAGTATAAACGGACAAAAATATCCTTAACCCCCATTGCTAAATTCAAAGTGTTTGAATCAAGGTTTAGGATTGCTTAAAATGACACGGAACCTATTAAAATTCCCCTTTTAAACTTAGTCTCGGGTTTCTGGTATCAAATTGAACAAAACTGTTTCTGAATACCATCCATTAAAATGCTAATGTGTTCTTTTATCCTTTGTATCCCGTGTCCTCAAAATTATTCAAATAAAACGGAGTTTTTTAAAAGTAAATAGAGGGATTTGAAGGAAGGATGAGTGAAGCCTGCATTTTGAGTAAGAATAGAATAAATTTCCAAGAAGTATTACAGGACCAATTCTTTTACCGCGCAGCTTAACCCTGTACAGGTAGACCTGATACCAGAACTTATAAAATAGCGCTAATCTGCAGGCGCCTCAAATCAGGAAGGTTATAGTTTAACGCGATTAAGAGCTTAATCTGTGCCAAAAAAAAACTGGCTCGTAATTTCACGATCTTACATTTTAACCTTTGGAGATATCCAGAAGAAATTATTTTTTCTGTCGGACTACAGATGATACGGATTAGTACACTCTGAAGGAATTAACATATACTAAAGTATTTTTGTGAAAAAGAAAATGAACCATTTAAGGTTATTATTTTGAATATTGATATTTTAAAAAATCTGATAAGAACAGATCCTACACTTTAATCTTAACCGTAAACTGTTTCTTTACAATAAAAATATCTAAATCTTAATTTAAAATATCAACTACCTTTGCATTACTGTTTCTTCCCAACCAAAGAACAAAAACAATTTTGTTTTAAAGTTATTTGCAATGAAATATTGCGATAAGAAATTTTGCTTAGACTTTAGTCAACAAATACAATGGAATTGAGCTGGAAACTCAAATCTCCTAATCCCTATATTTTTGCATCCCAATGTTGTAGACTTTAGATATTTCAAATTTTAAATTTTGTTAGATAAAACAATTTAAGTTTGATATATCCAATATCTACACAATCAGGTTGCAAAAATATAGAGAATATTTTTTTTTTTTGGCATAGACCTTATTCCTTTGGATTTTTAATTTAATCGTTTTGCAAAACGCTAGTTTATATTTGATTTTTATATTTGTTCTTTATAGTTGAAATTTAAATTTGATTTTTATATTTGATTTTTTCCTTGAAACTAATTTTCCTCTTATAAAATTACAAGGAAGAAGTTGAAGAAAAATATTTGATTTTTCCTCCCATATTTTTTGTGTCAGTGCCTTGAGTTGACGTTATCTCTAATCCGGAGATTTTATCTTTGTTTAGAGAATTTAAAAGGAATAGGCCTTGGTAAAAACTGGGCTGAGATGAAAACATGTTAGGATAGAATATCTATTATGGGTTTGACGAGTTAAATCACCCCTCCCCCCCCCCTGGTATCAGGTGTTAGACTTCTCTCTTCCGCCTCTGTTGTGATCAATACCCGGAGCTGAGCTTTCTAGGAACTTGGGTTTAAACAATAGATCGGAGTAAAGGGAAACTTCAACTATTTCAGGGTGTCAGGGGGAAAGAAGGGGAAATAGGTGCGAACAGGGGGGGGGGGGGGGGGTTGAATGGATGAAGGTTAAAAAGGATTAAAGTACAATAGAAGAAAAATGAAAAGTTTAAGACTAACATGTTCAGGTCCGGATTATTAAGGGGTCTTTACTCTTCAAAGAAATTAATCAATAAGGTTTGTTTTGAAAAAGGTGGGAAGAAAATAAACAAAAAGAGCAAAAACATCCTCGATGGAAAACTAGAACAAAATAAAAATGCTGATTTAAGACACACGAGGTGGGGATGGAGCATGAGCTTACCGTTTAATGCGACGGAAGAAAAGTCGTGATTTATTAGCGGTGCTCCACTGCAAGTATCGGAGCTGTAAAAACCTTTCTCTCCAACCCATGCCTGAGCTAAACTCTTCTAATCTCAACCTGATTATAGGTTCAGGAGAGACATGGAGCAAGGTTTCGCACTTTCCCAATTGTCAGGGGACAAAAACTGGATGATCGAATGACTTCCTCTACACCCTTCTCCGAACCAATCTTCATATTGATCCGGTTTTGGAGAAACTTGTTGCAAAGTTTAAGAACTGCATCGTCTAGTCCTTGAGATATATCTCTCCACGTTATCCTACTTCAAGAGATCTAGGATCCGAAGCCTAACTAATCTCATCTGATCACCAGACGAGATTGAGACTGTAGTTTCTTGTTCCCATATCTCAGATCTCAGTATCTTTAAACCTATCTTCCCTGCTGCCTGGGTGGGTCCAACTCTAACATTAACATACAATTTAGCTCGGAGTAAGAAACAGCTTCTTATAAGTCAACATCGGAGAAAATGTCTTGTAATGAACCCTCCACAAACTGTTTTAACCAAGACAAGAAATATATTACACTGTCACTTTACATATAGGAAGGGAGCGAGAGGAATTATTTAACAAAATGTTCATGTCAGTCCTCGTTTATGAACATTACACTCATAAGTGTATCAAAATCCAGTTGAAGGGGGGGGGGGAGGTGTTAGACATGCAAAAAACAGACAAGAGTGGAATGCATATATATTGCGTTAAATATAGGCGCCGGGCTAGATTGCATGATAACGAGAGTAACCCTTGCAGCGCGCGCAAAGAACCAAGATTGACTGCGTGACCTGTGTCGATTCTTGACAATTCCCTCGCGCGCATCACATTTAACAATGCCGCGCTACCGAATTCAATTCCCTCAAAAAACATGGCGGACACAATGAGGTCCGATCAACCTACATTCTTGAAAGAGCGTACTTGGAATGAATCTGCTTAATATTCAGGAGTGAACATTTCCTAATGCACGGTTTGCTAAAAAAGGATAAAACCCAAATCCATATTTCCTTGCATGTGCAAAACTGAACTTAAACTACTTAACCCAGAATATGTAATATATATGTATCTGTATTCTTTGTATCAATTAGCTGAACACTTAGATTTAGAATATTACGTTTCTGCAAAATCAAAATTAAAACTAAAAATTGCAACATCTTTTCAAACATAATCTTTGAAAAGAGGTTGCAGTTTATAATTGTTCGGTGCTGCGTATTTAATTTTAAATTATACATTGCAGATATTTGTGAGCTGAAAATTAGACTTTTTGGTGCAGTGCAGTCAGGCCATGGTACATGTTTTTACAATAAAGCATATATATTCTCTAGATACTATTCATGTACTGGCTTTCATTAGCATTCAACATATATATATTAAAGATATCTAAAATAAGAATATTGATAGAAATATAGATAGTCACATAAACATAAAAAAATTTTAAGTAAAGAAAATATAAGGTAGTGTAGATTTGCACTGAAAGAAAAAATGAATGAATGAATGAATAAATGAATGAATGAATGTGACACTGCTAATTTAATCTATGCAATATTACATGAAACTTTGTAAAGATAAGAAATTTTTTCATTTTTATCTCACACAACTGATATAAGAATCTAGCTGCAGAATCATGAATTTTGTAAGAAAACATGACTTTTTCTCCTTTTCTTCCAAGAGGAAGGGAGGAACCATTTAAATACTTAAAATAAATTAATTAAGGGAATGGGTTCCAAGTCATTTAACGTTAAGTATTTGGTCAACTCCCATTTCCCAGCATACATCTTATATTATCCCCCCCA
>NW_019396156.1:101030-104140 GCF_000591075.1 Eurytemora carolleeae
AAAAAAAATAATCTATGAAAAAATTTAAAAAAACCGTCAAAAAATTTAAAAAAAAGAAAAATGTCAAGGAAGAGAAAAAATAAAAACTATACCAAAAGAAAAAAATTAATGTCCCTTATTTTTAATCTTGATTCACTGGATATTCGAAATTATTGAATATAATATACTCTGTATATTAATGTGATATATGCAACCATATGAATATCATGACAACAATCGGAAATTTTCTTATATACTCCGCCAGGAGTCCTGAAAATAATCCTAACATAAACATAAACATGTAATGTCTTATCCATTTTATGTCTTATCCATGTATTATCTTATCCATGTAATGTCTTATCCGTGTAATGTCTTATCCGTGTATTGTCTTATCCATGTAATGTCTTATCTATGTAATGTTCTATGTATTTTCAAAAAAATTTATTTAAACAAATTTTAACTACACCATTTATATATGTATTTATATCTTTGTGTGTGAATAAATCTTTATAATAATAATATAATATACAACTATAGCCCGAGGACGTTCATCTTTAATTCTAGCGTAATTAATTTCAATTCATTGGGAAAATTTGTCAAAGAAGAGAAACATTGATAGAGACAAATTGGAGTATGAAGATAGTTTAGATTCTAACTTTCAAGTTTCCATTGTATTTTGGGGATCTCTGCATTCTCAGCGGATACAATACTAATTAGGACAAAGTTCATGTTAATTATACATGCATACGTTTATGGTCAACAATAAACCTTCAAACCATCTTTAATTATCATAGGAGTTGGGTAGGGCAGCCGACTGAAAACTAAAAATGCAATGTTAATCTTATATTTATCTTTCCCTAGAGCGCTAAATATTTTGGGTCAGTGTGTCGGGAGTAAAATATATTTCTTTGAGAAAAAAACTTGTAAAAAATGCCTCGGAGATTAAACACGTTTTATTTTGATAATTACGGGTTATGCAACCCTGCAAATTATTTAGCAAAAATACCGTGAAAAGATTGAAGAATAAAATGCCGTATCACTCACTCTCTTCCGGAGATTTGACTTTTGGGCACAATACCGCGGCTCATTATGGTCGACCCTCGCGCATTTATCAAAATGGCGCTGGTTAGTGTACACAATAAGCTATTACGCGGGTTAAACTGAGGGTAAATGCGGGAACAAATTTTTGTGTAATTATCAACAAAAGGGAACTTTAATGCCCCCTAATGACTTCTTAACAAACTGTATTTACACAGACAGAATATAAGAAAACAAATGTTGTGTTCTTTAGTTTCATTTAAAGCCAGGTCAATACTTAATGTGTCAATGTTTTTAATCACAGTTTGATTAACACTTACTGGATTGCACTTTTTTACATCGGAAAATTAATTCATTTTGGAGTAAAGAAACTATTTGAAGAGAAGAGTGGGGAGGGGGGTAGTTTTAGCATGAAAATTTGATTAAAAATAATTTTTAAGATGAATGTTGTTCGTCCTTGATGATATATATTCATCATGCTGCCGCTTGATTGAATAATTGGATAAATTATACAGCAGAAGCAGTAGTAGTAGTTGTAGATGTACACATAATGATTATTAGATAAGAGCTATTCAAGAGCTTTGCATCCATATTTATCATATAAAAGAAATTGAGTCTTTGCCACAAAATTAAATTTTAAAATCCCTGCATCTTAGCAACCTAATGGCATAACCCTTTCATATTTTAAACTTGGTTTATTTGATCCAACATTATTCATAATTTTAAATAACTTAGGTCTGCGGCATTGGGCTGCAAAGATGTAGGGATTAAAAATAGAGTTTGTGGCCAAGACTCAATTACTTTTTTTAAAAGAATTATTTTTACATAAAAGAATGAGAACCCTTAATTATTACCTCTAGATAAAACAGGGGAAATGAATGTAAAGTTTGTATTATTTATTCAGTTGGAAAATATTGAATGAGGTAGTAGGGATTAGTTAAGATGGATTGTTACAAAACTAATACAGGGATCAATATAGATTATTAGAAATCAGGGGGCTAGGGAAGGAAAGGGGGGGAAATAGTTAGAGGGACAAAGAGGGTAGTACCTTAAAAGGGCTATAGTCGAATTTTCTAGCTGGAGGGCCTGGCGTTGCCCGTGGAAATTTTTTTTTTGAAAAAAAGGAAAAAAAGGAAGAAAAAAATTTGATTTTTTTGCCTATAACACCCTCCGGCCACCCATAAGTGTCCACAAAAAATTCAGCCCAATCGGTCCAGCCGTTTGGCCGGCTATACGCAACATATATATGAATGTCTTGTTTTATTATATAGATAGTGTGGAAGATATAGTCGTGAAAAGTGTATGATTATCAAAATTTCCTCCAATTAGAAACAACGAATTTTTTAAACAGAGATCATGGATATCTCATTTATTCTTTATTGCAAAAAAAGCCTTAAATAGAGTCGTGTGGATCTGGAACTGAATATGGGAGGGTCACTTGAAACTACGCATACAGTCCCTTTACCAGTCTCTTGTATAGAGATAATTCCTTTCTAATCTTCGGTAGGGCTCTTAAGAAAAAACTACATACCTAAAAATGTAATAACAAATTAGTGTCTTGTAATAAAAAACTTTGAGGTTTTAGAGAGAAAAAAAATAATTAACCTTTGAATTCCTGGAAACCTATACGTTTAAACATAATGGAAAATATTGACTCATTACTGAGAAGTAAATAATTTTTCGCGGGAAATCCACGAATAGTTAAATTTTAAAGGGGTCGTAATGTAAAATTTTTCAGTTTTAAAAAATCAAACAATTTTTTTGGTTCATTCGTTTTTGATATTGTTCACTTTATTTATGCTAATATGTAAAATGTTCATTTTGAGAAGAAAAATAGATAAATGTTAAATAAATAATTGTATGTAAAGAATACCGATGCATCTAGGAATAGATAGATAGATAATAAGATGGAGAGATATAAGGCCAAGTAATGATAATGTATGTATGTTTGAGGCGCTAAACAAGCACCCCTGTATTCAACATTGACCGAGGAACTTAAAAATCATTATTATATACCCTTGCAGCAAGTTCAAATGCGTATATTTCAAGCCAATGCTACCCCCCCCCCACACTCTACCTTTAAGAGCCCCCCC
>NW_019396156.1:104331-116960 GCF_000591075.1 Eurytemora carolleeae
CAATAGGTTTATTCCAGGTTTCTTTATAGAGCATACAATAGGTTTATTCCAGGTTTCTTTATAGAGCATACAATAGGTTTATTCCAGGTTTCTTTATAGAGTATACAATAGGTTTATTCCAGGTTTATATTCTTTATAGAGCATACAATAGGTTTTTTTTCAGGTTTATATTCTTTGTAGAGCATACAACAGATTTTTCAATTACAGTATCTTTTATAATGCATGCAATAAGTTATTCCTCTCCTTCTACAGTTTAGGAAAATGATATAAAATAGGACCTATAATAATTGCATTCTTCTTTCAGAAAATTGGTAAATTCCATATTTAAATGTTAACCACGTTTCTAAGTTTGGTTTATAGTGATAAAATAGTCCATTTTTGCATCCTCCCTTTTGTTGGTCAAGGTTTGGTTTATGTATTTGCACAGTCCATTTTTGCATCCTCCCTTGAAAAGGCAGTTAGTGTCCTGACATAAGAATGTATTTTGTACAGGGTGTTCAAAAGCATTTTGATGTGACTTTCAAAAGATTAGTAAGGTGAGAAAATGGGTGGGGGGACAGCAAGCCTGAAACTTCCAGGGACACCCCTTCGAGCAGATTTGGCTTTGAATTTTTGCATGAATTTGGAGAATGTTATTTTAGGCACCCAGTAGCTGTGGTCAGATTTGAGGGCTAGTATCCTAGTATCCTGGTACACAGAACCTACTATTACCACACAATATATTAGAGTACATATTATAAAAAGATAACTAGAAGGATAAACTAGATCATAGGAATATAGATAGATAGATAAAGATACAGATGATAGATATATAGATAAATAAATGACCGATAGAAAGATAGATAGTTGAATAGATGATGTCTGGATAGATAGATAGATAGAAGTATAATAAGACAGGGAAGGATATAATTACTGTATTTAACAGTTTTGTGGCAGCAACTGGTTCATTAGCAAGAATAAGGGCAGTTTATTTGGTTCACAAGTGTTTAACACATCGGACAAAATTGTTTATTACTGGCGGACAGTATTTCATACTAGCGGATAATGTGGCGGACAAAGGAACAGGGATGGACGGATACTGGACAGGGACGGGAAAAGGCATGGACGGATACTGGACAGGGATAGGAAAAGGGGGAAAACCAGTGACAGTTTAACGGAAAATGTTGACAGGGATATGGTTTTGAACAACTCGGCGGAAACAGGCGGACAACTGTGATAGTTAGAAACGGGGGCGGATGGTGCCGAGGGTGACTTGAGGCGGACATGAAGAGGGGCGAACAATTTATGTAGGCGAACTTTTTGGCGAAACTCGACGAATTTGAAGACAATATAATCTCGGTAAGGTTGGTTAAAATCTTAGCTGACATTTGCTAAAAATGACATTGGCCATTGACAATTGACATGGCAGTCTGAGCAGAGGAAAATGATATTCTAAGCATGTTTACTCGGCAAGGTCAAACCCTATGAACGGTTAATAATTCTAAATAATTACCTGCTTTGTTAACAAATCATAAAACATTAATAAAAAGTAATTTTAAGAGCTGGCATGTGCAGGGCCACTCTACACAAATATTGATTTATTTATCGGTCTTAGTTTTCAAACCATTTAATGGTTTTGAAACCGTGTTAAAATCCGGGAGGAATTGGAAAACATTCCTGCTCCAGGCTCATTTACACCCAGATATTTGTCTAGTTAAATAAGGAAACACCTGTCTGGAACATGAAGCTCTATCAAATCTGGATGTAGATTTATATATATAAATATATTTATATCTACAATGGAACCCATAAAACTGTGAAATAGGAAGACGACTGTTAAACTTAATTGTAGATTTTAAATGGTCAAAAAATACACAAAAAACAGCTATTTTGCCGTGTTTAAAGACCCGTTCCACTAAATAAGTTAATTCTTAAGTTACTCGTTAAACAATTTGCTTTAAATAACAACAATAAATACATATGATATTACTTAAATGTCGTCTTCATATTCCACAGTTTAATGGGTCTCACTTTATGTTTACATTTATTTTTCTATTCTGAAGTAAAACAGTTTAAACTTTTCCATAAATTTATGAAGGCATTTCCGGAGCACAGAATTACAAATGTTTTTATCGGGAGATCTAAATCTCTCTTTGTGGAGACCTAAAGCAAACTCTTTAGTTCTATAATGCATTATTGGAGTCTTATAAATCTACAATCGGTGATTTGTACCTATTTGGAGTCCTTAATCAATAAGGAGTCTCGGTAAACCTACAATTCGATATGGAGTCCTTTGAACGCCTGGAGGGTTTTGTGAGAGTGATAAGATATAAAATCAGTTATCACGTCCCGGAGAATTGGAATATCTCAAGTAAAAACTTGTATTCCGTGGAACGCGTTCGAATTCCATCATTAATCACTATAATTAGCATGAAAAAAGGGGTTGCGGTGGGAAGGTCAAATCCAGGTCATAATGCTGGTGTCCAGGCATATAACCAGGGGGTAGCAGTGCAACAATACAAGGATGAAAGGAAACTATTCTACTTGAAGGAGGGGGGGGGTAATTTTGTTGCCAACTAAAGTTACGTTTAAAAATTAGGGATTTTTTCTAATATCTTTTATCAAGGTTATAAAAAGTGATCGAACTTTTTATTGATTCCCCCTATCTCCTCCTATATAACTGTCAATTATTAACCTTTTTAACTAATGATAAGGAAGCTTTTCACCTTAATGGGCTGATATCGATGCAATACTCTACAATATTTCAGCAAAGACCCAGCAAGGTATGTGCACTGATTATGCGTAGAATATAGAGAGAATAGAGATAACATTATCAGTTTACAATCCACAAAAGATAAGAATTTGAAAATCTACGAAAATGTTTTTTGGCGCCATTTTGTTTTACAAGATCAGCTGATGATTTTGGTTGCAGAGCATGTCTCTAACGAAGTACATGTACAACTGTAAGATAAAGATCCTCAATGTCAATATCAATCAACATCATGGAGCACAATCCATACAATGCACTAAATAGGCAGTATCTACCAATCTGCATATTTGCCTAGTTATTCCATTTATTCCATTGAACTAAATAAGGACAGAATGAAACCAAGGCTTGAAGCACTGTTATTGAAGTGTATGATTTCTGTGTTTACATTTCTCCAACATTTAAATGTGGGTTTACTCTTTAATTGTGTTAACAGGGTTACCTAACCTTAAAAGAATGAGACTTCATGCAAAGACGATTTCTGTTTTCATTCAAAGATTCCAGCAAACTGTGCAATTGTTTCTTTCGATTCCAAATCATGTAGTTTGCGCTCTTTAAAGAATAAATAAAGGCCAAATCAACCATTAAATCGGCCTACATTATGGGTAATCCTATATTTCTCCTAAAAACTATACAGAAAACTTATTTTAGATAAAAACTATGAAATGAATAGGACCCATGTGTATTTCATCGTTCCTATACATTGTGATGTGTATGTATGTATCTTGCATACTTATTATCTAGAAAATAATATTTCTGTCAACTCAAGCCATTTATGAGATGAGAAGGGGGAAAGGGTGAAGATGGGTGGTATGAGAGAGGGTTAAAATTACAGGAAATTAAGGGAATCGGGAAAGGAGAGAGAAGAAAGCAGAAAGAGGAGAGGATACATAAAGAGATAAAGAAGGAAACGATAAGGAAATTGGATGAAAGGGGAGAAAAGGTACATGAATAGGAAACCCAGTGTTTCGAATGAGGAAAGCGAGTAGCAAATGATGGAAGTTTAAAAGAAAAGGGAAAAAAAGGATAAAGAGAGAAGAGAGTAACAAATGAGGGGGAAATAGAAGAGGATAGCACATGAGAGAAGAGTAGGAGAAGGTAGACCATTAGAAGGGAAGGGAGGGAAAAAGAAGAGAGCCGGTGAGGAAATAAGGTGAGAGAAGATGAGGGAAGAAGAGAAAATAATGAAAGAGAGATACGGTGAGGGAATCATAGGAGAGATTCTGAGTAAAGAAAAGGAGAAAAGGTAAGAGACGTAGGGTAGAGAAGATGAGGGAAGAAGAAGACAGAAAGTAAGAGAAGAAGGAAAGAAAAGATGAGAGAAGAGGGGAAAGGGGAATGGGTAAGGTAAGGAAAGAGAGAGAAGGTGAGAGAATAAGAGGAAAGAAGGTAAAAGAAGAAATGAAGAGAAGATAAGAGAAGAAGGAGAAGGGGAATGGGTAGGATATGGGGATATAGAATTTAATGTTAAGATGTTTGGCTAAAAGCCAGCTGTAGGAGGAGGAGGGGAGGAGTTAATATATTTACCCCTAAACACATTTATATTATTTTTAGGGGAGACCCGGGGGCAGAGGGGGGGGGGACTGGATATAAAAGGGGTTATCCTGTTTATTTTCAAAATATGTTTTCACCAAATATATTATATGGGGCAGTGAAATAGGTTTATGATTATAGGGGTGAACTGCGTAGAATTGCGTCTAGTTTATCCAACACTGCGTACAAATAGGCACAAATAAGATTGAAGGAAGATAATTTTTGCAAACTTCTATGTGAAAATTTTATAACCTGACTAGGCTAGATTCAGCAAAATGGTTTAGATTCTTGATTCTTAGGTCAGTAATGAAAACTAAAATTGAATAAAAACCATGAAGGTTCTAAACATTTTAAAATTAAATCGAAACATTGAAAAGCGATTTTAATATAAATCAATAAAAAACGTTAATCATGTTAAGGTGAGGTAGAGGGACTTTTGTGAAAAAGGACTATAGATACATAAATTGTTTCAGTGTTGAAAAATCACGAAACCTCCAAATGCTTGATTTTTATCAAAAGAACTGAGCACTGAGCCTTTGATATTAGAAACTATGTATAAATTCTGTATGATCAAATTTTCAAGTTTTAAAGGTTTTCACCATCAGGTTGTGATGATTTAGGGATTAAAAAACAAGAGTTTGTGGCGAGTGTTCCGTTCTTTTATAAATTTTTATTTTTATTTCATGTCATAACGCAGTTTGGAAAAAACAATTTTAAGATTATTACAAGGGGGTTAAGTCAGATAATATGCGCCAACTAATTTGCCTCTTTACAACTAAATTACATTTGAAAAAGTGGTTTAGTTTATCGAAACCATCTTAAATTTTCTTCTCAGTTTCTAAACTCAAGACCAAGGAAAGTGTAGAAATTCTTGCCTCGGGCAAATATAACTGCAAATATAACAAGGTTTCGCACAATGCTAGAAATCAGCAGAAGGTTTTTGCATAGATTTAATGTAAATATCGGTTTTTTTGCAAGTTATAATCCATTAAACCTAAATTGATTCTATTCTGAAAATTTAAAATTTTACCGTTTCAGAATTTTTCGTTGTCATAATTTGCGTGACAGTGAAATTTTGGGGTTAAACTACAGATATTCATATTGAATTCAAGGAACTATAGATATTTTTTATCTTATCTTATAAAAATGGTTGTAATGTGGTTTTGCTACCTTGGTTGTACATATAAAGGGTAACCTCGCATTCAAATTGATGAAGTAATAAAAAAATCGTCTTGCTTAAAACTAAGCAATAAACGTACCTGAAAAAAGAAAATATTAAATAAATCAATTCACGAACTTTTTTAATAAAACCACAATTTATTTCTTTTTGTACAGTTTTACCATTTGTGGGCTTAGTGTAATATATATATATTGGTGTTAATATTTGTTATAGTTCCAAAATTGCTTTGTTTATTAGCCTCAAAATAATTCTTTTTATAGTTGATATAAATATTTAGTTTCAAATTGTATTCAAAGTATCGATTTGAATTGAAAAAAGAATTAAAATTAAATGTAAAAGTAATGATTGCTTGAATTCTGCAACACTGATTTGCAAGTTTTTCACAATTGCAAAATATTTGAATTCCAAATTTTAGAAAACAATTGTTAAGTATTATTTCTGGTGAAGATAAAAACAAGATTATTTTTTAATTTAAAATAAATCTCTAGATTTACTGTTATCCATAAATCCATTAGAAATATTATTGTTCATGCACAACCATTAAAGGGAATGTTAACGTAATCCATAGAAATGGATCATAAACGCACCCTTTAAACCTTTATCTGAAAACGATAGCATTAATTTAAATAACGAGAAAAGTTTTGGTTATTTTTTTAATCGTATTTTTATTCTCGATCTATAGTTTTTTACATATTAGTTAAAAAAGAAATCGCCGTTATCGATAACGATTTAAAAGATACCGTTTTGAATCGTTGATGGAAATTTTTAAATTATGGGTCCCTAAAAATCAAGCTGGCAGTCTTTTAAGGTCCCACCTTTATTGAAGCTTTCTGACCCGCCACCCTCCCTCCCCTTTATTAAAGCGCGTTCACATAGTTTTCTAATCCCTAGATTTCAGGTGTGCACACGCGCAGTCTAATTCCAAACATTAGTTGAGCAAAGATTGTCTTGAAACATTTTTATTTATAAACCTAAAATTAGTATTATAAAATAAACCCCTTCCCCAACCCCTGCCCAATTTGTAAGCTTTAACAAAAATAGGTATAATTAAGTTATTAAATATTCGCAATTATCATTAATAGTTTAGATTAACTAGATTTTAATGAGTATCTATAAACACAATTTTAGAAACTTCCAAAAATAATTTTTCCTACAAAATATTTATATAAATAAATAATCAAAGAGGGAATGTTTATGATCATGGTAAAATTTAATGCACAAAAAATGAGTAAAAATCGTTGAAAACCTTGAAAATAGGGATAGTTTTAAACTTTAAGTGAAATTCTATCACTTTCTTGTTCATCCCTCGGCGAAAAAGTGACGAAAGTTCTGACACATGGTGGATTCAGATATTAGTCAAATATTTCATATTTTTGAGCTTTCTTTAACGAATATTCATTGGAAACCTTCTTAAGGCCACTTTATATGTAAGAATTTAGAGATATTTTAGTACTTTCTCCCCTTTCATTGAATTTATGTTGTGAATACCGTAGTTCTCATACATTTTATTATATATTTACTATTTACGGTGTTCAGGAAACCGCAGGCTTAAATAAGATTTCTTTATGCATTCATCATGCAGTGTACGCAATATGTACGCAATCTACTCACTGTTCATTCATCATGCAGTGTACGCAATAAGTACGCAATCAACTCATTGTTCATTCATCATGCAGTGTACGCAATATGTACGCAATCTACTCACTGTTCATTCATCCAAACTGGATTTGCATCACAACTGTTGTGTTATTTAAATCCTAAGCTGACATCAAGCAAGAAGATTTAACAAAACAATTGTTGGTTAAATATAATTCTTTCAGTCCTTCAACTCTGTCTCCTGTCTCTCTCTTTCTTCTGTCTTTTCATCAGGTTTCTTCCTGTCTTCTCTTATCTTATCTCTCTCCTGTACCAATCCCCCATCCCATGCCCCTATTCCCCTACCTTTGCAATCTATCTATCTAACTACCGAACCCAACTAAATTGAACCTTCTGCTTATCTCCGGCCTGGAATTGATGACTGTGCAATCTGGTCAAGATCTAAGATATAATACGTCCAGAGTTAGTTTAGTAGTGACTAGAGTCTATCCCAGTCTATCCTATCCAACCCTGATCAATGAAATTCAAGGAGAAATCACCTAAACAATCGCATATATGATGATAAGTCCTCTTGAGTTCTTGATAATAAAAAGTCTCTCCTACAGAGCTTCGTACACTAACCGTTCCTTCTCAGTATCTAGTTCTTCCTGGAAAAATGTCAACTTCAACTCTTGGCAATATTCTACACCTCATCTGCAGTTATGTCCATACTGGAGAAACCAGCTCAAACCTCATCAGTAGTTTATCCATACTAGATAACCCCACTTAAACCTCATCAATATGAATGAATAAACTAGATATTCATACTGGAGAAACCAGTTCAAACCTCATCAGTAGTATATCCATACTAGAGAAACCAGCTCAAACCTCATCAGAATTAAGTATATCCATACTGGAGAAACCAGCTGAAACCTCATCAGTAGTATATCCGTACTGGAGAAACCAGTTCAAATCTCATCAGTAGTATATCCGTACTGGAGAAACCCGCTCAAACCTCATCAGTAGTATATCCGTACTGGAGAAACCAGCTCAAATCTCATCAGTAATATATTCATACTGGAGAAACCTGCTCAAACCTCATCAGTACAGTATATCCGTACTGGAGAAACCCACTCAAACCTCATCAGTAACCCATTCAGGACGGAGTAGGATAAACAAGGACTCAAGGAGCGCTTCTGAACTCTTGTATAGAATATATAGATTATGAGATACATATTCAGATAAATATTAAGGTCATGTGAAACTCAAATTTAATCAATATCAATTTCTAGTGTTTTTAACTCTAACGTACATTCTAAAAAACTATACCAGGTCAGAAAGGAAATCACAAAAATAAAAACAAATGGCTATTAAATTTTTCTTTATGCTGATTATTTCTCAAAAAATAGAATTATCTGAGTTTGAAAGTTTAAATGCTATAAGACAGTGATAGAGTGATATTTTGTTGACAATTTACCTTTAATTTTGCAGAATTTGGCTTGCATTGCAGAAACTTTTCAATCAATTTCAAACCGGTGTATCGATCAAGCATAAAAATTAGTTTTTCATGAACTTAGTACGAATTTATTTGCATAACATGATACAGATACTCCCAATGTAAATTTGATAAGTTTAACAAAATTATAAAATATTTTATATAAACATTGAATCGTTGATGAGACATTGACGGATAAATTTCCGATATTAGCTGAATATAAAACATTCCCCCACCCATTCCCCACCCCTTTCAATTTCCGGTCCCAAATATACCCTCCCTCCCCCCTCCCACCCATATCTTTTACTGCCCCCATCCTCAATCAACGATAAACCATCTTTATATCAGCACTTATCATAAGATCCATATTTTCTATTTTCGAAAAGCAAAATCTTAAACAAGAAAAAATTTTCTTCAAATCTGCGGTTCAAGGAAATTGATGTACAGTGTACACTGTAAAGTGTACTGTACACTGTACACTGTACTGTACACTGTACAGTGTACAACTAGAAATAATTTATACTCATCCCCTTAATTTCTTTTTGTACGTGTACCCAGTCAGTAAAATTTGTTTATCATTGTAATGCAAACTTTTTCGATCACGTAAGAGCAAAGGAATTGAGTATTTGACACAAACTTAAATTTTCTAATTTCTATATCTATGCAGTCTGATACCGTAAACGTTTCATATTTCAAACTTAGGTTATTTGATCTTACAGAATGCATAGTTTGAAATATCTTGGGTCTACGACATTGGGTTGCAAAGATATAAGGATTATAAAATCAGAGTTTGTGACAAAGACTCATTTCCTTTATTTTTATTACAACTCGCCCCAAAAATCTTTTAGTGAAAACTTGCACAATTTTTATCATAAAACTCGTCCAATCACACTCATCCCTCATCCATCCATCTATCCGTCCTAACCCTCACGTCAAATGCGTCTAGCAACTCAAAATTCTTATCATATGTCAATCTCGCCGTTTCTATTTCTTTCTCTACCCCCCCCCCCCCTCCCCAGCCACCACCACCCCCCTCATCTTTATAACATCCCCTATAAGCTTTAAATCGATTTATATATGTTATATGTATTTACAAGAGAGAACAAAAATCAAAAAAAAATATCAATTTAGATTTAGGGAATTTGCCAAATTGTATTTTAAAAAGAAATTACTTTTTATGTGCATGTAAATCCCATTACTAATGATGAAAAGATTTAAGGAAAAAAGATTTCTTTGAAAAAAATTACATTTTTTTACCAAAAACTTGTTGATGTTAGTTTGTCATGTAATATATAACAAGTAATACATGATGAAAGAGAGATACATCTGGTAGATAGTTGATACCCTAGTGTTTATTCTATTGAATCTAGCTTCATTCAATTTCAAACTGTTATTAATGTTATTTAGTAATTTCAAGAAACAAAAGTTTTATTCGGACAAAATATTTTCAATTGATTAAAAAAGTAAAAAATTGAAACAAACTTTTTAGTAGCATTTGAAAAAATGGAGGTGTTTAAAGGTAGATTAATATAACGTTGACACTGACAGTCCTTTTAATTAAGGAACCCTTAGCTTTCTTGTTTTGTCCTTTTAATTAGGGAACCTTTAGCTTTCTTGTTTTGTCCCTTTAATTAGGGAACCTTTAGCTTTCTTGTTTTGTCCCTATAATTGGGAACATTTAGCTTTCTTGTTTTGTCCATTTAATTGAGGAACCTTTAGCTTTCTTGATTTGTCCTTTTAATTAAGGAACCCTTAGCTTTCTTGTTTTGTCCATTTAATTAGGGAACCTTTAGCTTTCTTGATTTGTCCCTTTAATTAGGGAACCTTTAGCTTTCTTGTTTTGTCCCTTTAATTGGGGAACCTTTAGCTTTCTTGTTTTGTCCCTTTAATTGGGGAACCTTTAGCTTTCTTGTTTTGTCCCTTTAATTGGNGACCAAACTGAATTAGTTCTTAAAACATGGTGACCAAACTGAATTAGTTCTTAAAACATGGTGACCAAACTGAATTAGTTCTTAAAACATGGTGACCAAACTGAATTAGTTCTTAAAACATGGTGACCAAACTGAATTAGTTCTTAAAACATGGTGACCAAACTGAATTAGTTCTTAAAACATGGTGACCAAACTGAATTAGTTCTTAAAACATGGTGACCAAACTGAATTAGTTCTTAAAACATGGTGACCAAACTGAATTAGTTCTTAAAACATGGTGACCAAACTGAATTAGTTCTTAAAACATGGTGACCAAACTGAATTAGTTCTTAAAACATGGTGACCAAACTGAATTAGTTCTTAAAACATGGTGACCAAACTGAATTAGTTCTTAAAACATGGTGACCAAACTGAATTAGTTCTTAAAACATGGTGACCAAACTGAATTAGTTCTTAAAACATGGTGACCAAACTGAATTAGTTCTTAAAACATGGTGACCAAACTGAATTAGTTCTTAAAACATGGTGACCAAACTGAATTAGTTCTTAAAACATGGTGACCAAACTGAATTAGTTCTTAAAACATGGTGACCAAACTGAATTAGTTCTTAAAACATGGTGACCAAACTGAATTAGTTCTTAAAACATGGTGACCAAACTGAATTAGTTCTTAAAACATGGTGACCAAACTGAATTAGTTCTTAAAACATGGTGACCAAACTGAATTAGTTCTTAAAACATGGTGACCAAACGGAAGTTTGAAAAAGCATGAAATGTTTGGAACGTTTCAAATGTTAATTTATTGAGAAAGGAATTGAGTCTTTGTAACAAACTCTGATTTTCTAATACCTATATTTTTTCCACCTGATGGATGTAAACCTTTGATATTTCAAACTTGGATTTTTCCATCTAACAGAATTCATAGTTTGAAATATCTAAGGTCTACGGCATTTGATTACAAAGATTTAGAGATTAGAAAATCATAGTTTGTGACAAAGGCTCAATTCCTTTCTATTGAGAAATATGTTGCTAAACATCTAATTAGTTTACTATCGAAACGCAACCACCCAAATGGATGATTTTGAACGTCGACTTTGCGCTGAAACTACATTCTCAGTTCAATATTGCCGGTCACTCCCTTTAAGTGTATTTTATGTTGTTACAAAGCAATAGTTTACTAGACACTTACAAAGTCACTAATTTAGTTAAATGGGTCTGTTTACAGTTACAATGCACAATTGTTGTATCTTATGTTTATTGGAATTTTTAAAGGAATTGAGTCTTTGCAACAAATCCCAATTTTCTAATACCTATATATCTACAACCAAATTATGTAAACCTTTTATATTTCAAACTTGGATTTTTTCATCTAACAGAATTCATAGTTTGAAATATCTAAGGTCTACGGCATTTGATTACAAAGATTTAGAGATTAGAAAATCATAGTTTGTGACAAAGACTCAATTCCTTTCTATTGAGAAATATGTTGCTAAACATCTAATTAGTTTACTGTCGAATTTTTTATATTTTGTCGTTGTTATTTAATAATTAAAACAAAGGCTTCTCAAAACGCAACCACCCAAATGGATGATTTTGAACGTCGACTTTGCGCTAAAACTACATTCTCAGTTCAATAATGCCGGTCACTCCCTTTAAGTGTATTTTATGTTGTTACAAAGCAATAGTTTACTAGACACTTACAAAGTCACTCATTTAGTTAAATGGGTCTGTTTACAGTTACAATGCACAATTGTTGTATCTTATGTTTATTGGATATTTTAAAGTTATAACTTGATTCTTAAAGCTGTCTTCCTATTTCAGGGTATTCTGGTTATCACTGTATGTCTCATGAAGATGTTCAAAATTAATTTTAGAAATTCTAAGCAGGAAGAGGTGTAGGAGGGGGGAGGGGGGGAGCGGGTAAAAGGAAGAAAAACATTTGTATGTTATTTGAAGAACATATAGAAATACAACAGGAAAATATTCAAACTTTTAAAAAGTTTTTAGGAGTTCTGCAGAAAGAAAGGTGTGGATGGGGGGGGGGTGTAAAAAGGATGTGAAAAAGAAAGAATGTGTATGTTCTTTGAAGAACACGTGTGCAATGTTGTATGGATAGATACTTCATGTTAATTTCTTCTTCAGAAAGTTTTAACGGAGCATGGAGACCTT
>NW_019396156.1:117262-117932 GCF_000591075.1 Eurytemora carolleeae
CCCTCCCTCCCTCCCAACCAGGAGAATGAGTTAGAACCCTAAAGAGAGGTAACTGTGCAAAATAAAAAAGTTTGCGGTGTGAAAAACAAATATAATTTTACGCTCCATGCTTTGATTGAAGAGAGGAGGGAGGGATGGGGAGGAGAGGGAGGGGGAGGAGGAGTAAAATAGGGGAATGAAATAAAATATTCAGAGAGGGTTGTTTCCAAAATCAGAAAAACAAGCTAATGAGAGAGAAATATGAAAAGTAAAATTAGTAAAAACGAAATAACATGAAGGCAGGAATAATGTTGAAAAAAGTAAAAATTATAAAAAATACATTAGGTTTTTGACGTTGGTTTGGAAAGATGAGAATATTTGATACAAAAAAGATACAAAGGTGTGTTAGGAGGGTTTCTGCAGAGGTTAAATTTAATTAAAAGTTAAGACCCACTTGCAGGGATGTTTATTGTTATTTTAAATAAAAAAAATAGGTTTGCAGATTAATAATTTATAAGAATATAATAAGTTAATCGTCAAATAAAACTAGGGAAGCTACGAGGTCACAAAGTCGTAACAGTAACGTTATAAAAATATATTTTCAACTGCTCTAGTTTGCAATGACATACATAGAAAAATAGAAAGATGACGTGCAATGTGAAAGGATCTCAGAAGGGAGGGAGGGGGGAGG
>NW_019396156.1:118151-137172 GCF_000591075.1 Eurytemora carolleeae
CCCCCCACTATGTCAAGCTGAGTATTATAAAGCGAAAATTTGCGATCCTAGTACAAATACTTTTGCAGGGATTTAGTTTTTGACTTAAATATATTCTAATTTCATGTACTTTCCCTGAACTGAATGTTCTACCATAATAAAGAACTTAACTTCACGTCCCTTGCTTGAACTTGATTTTGCCGTGAGAAGTATTGTTTTAATGTTTTGACAAGAAAAAGAAGAAAGTTAATGTAATGTCGTCTCTGAAGTCTCATTCTTGATGGCTAACCTTGTATTATTAGATAAATTGTTTAG
The DNA here is from genome assembly GCF_000591075.1 of Eurytemora carolleeae. Classification (NCBI taxonomy): domain Eukaryota; kingdom Metazoa; phylum Arthropoda; class Copepoda; order Calanoida; family Temoridae; genus Eurytemora; species Eurytemora carolleeae. The sequence goes on from NW_019396156.1 coordinate 118,446, forward strand.
TTTTGGTTCACCCATATATAAATATAAAAAGCAAGACCTCTGCTATTAAAACCGCGACCCGTATTAAATATCCGAACCAACGATATATCATTAAGTCTCAAGTTACTAATTATATAAATGTGGATTCATCCAATTAAAAAGAACTTGTTTGTAAACATAAAACAGGTTAGACAGACATATTTTATAAGCGAAACACATTAATTTTAAGTCTTATCTATCTTTTTAGACAAAATCGAAGTTTATCCAAGTGCTAAGAAACCAGCAGTTGTGATACTGTAAACCCCTTGATAAATTTTGCAGACCTATAAACCCTCTTGGACAATGAACATGAAAAGTGGTTCGTGCAAGACCCAGAACAGAATGTATTTACTTTTATGACCCCAGACACTAGTTTTTTAATCACTTCTCGACCTATATTCTAACATGTATGCTTGCACTTTCAAACCACCTATTTGAAGATAATAAAACTAATTCTTATTATAATAATGAAGGTTATTAAAGTGCTACAAGACAAGCACTGAGTTATTATTGAATTTCATGCTTACATATGTATATACATATTTACACAAAACTCATTAGCTTGAAACGGCTTGAAATTGCTTGCAAAGTCATCAAAATTCTAATTTCAAACATTCTCCCTTCATCCCCTACCCATGTGCAATAAAGACCCCCCCCCCGACCTGCCTTTCCTGCAGTAAGGTTGAATAACAAACTTGTCGCTTAAATCCAACATTAATCCCACCATTAGTGTTACTTTCGACTGGTAATTAAAAGAAAATCTCAGGGGTAGTTTTTTCTTTGTAAAATTTTTTATTGTTTGCTTCTTTTTGCTTCAAAACTTGGTCGATTTTTCTATAAAATTATTATGCTATGGTATAAAAGGAAAAAATCCACCCCTGGAATATCGTCAACGGATGTCGTTACCCGGAATAATCATTCTCAGTTTTAAACACATACAGATTCCAACTTTGGTTTTTACAAATTATATTTCTGAAAAACATTATAATTAATAATTTACAAAATAATTTCTGTTATTGTGGTTAAAGTAAAATGCAGGGCTACTCACACAAGATGAGACTTCAGAGACGACTGTACGGAATTTAATTATTATTCACAATTGTGGTCCCCTGCAACCGAATACTGTTTTCTTCCTTCACCAAATTAATATGTAAATGGTTTAAAGACATCAGTTTTCAAATGTTTAATATGAATTTGTTTTAAAATTTTCTCCTTCTGGTTAATTTTTTTTCTTTGCACCATTTTCATTTGTACAAAGCATATTAAACATATATGCCTATTGTTCAATAACTGCCTGATTCAGCCTTGAATATGCCTGAAGCAACTAATAACGAAATGGTTGAGAGCTCAGGTCTTTCATCTTGATTATTATGTTTACAGTGTGTAATTAAACTTATCTTAATACATTAAAGGTATTTTAATATGTCGATAGTCCTATATTAGCTTTAAAGGCGTTGTCAACGTAATTTCAAGTGTCCACGTGTTAATGCCATACACGATTATATTTGGGTTATTTATCCTATAGACTCATTGGTGCAAGTATCGTCTTAGTAAAATATGAATCTTAGACATTTTGTTAATTATTTTTGATGAATTCATTAAAATGAATTAAAACTTTTGAATATAAGGATTACTTCAAGTTACGTAGAAACTTCCTCAGTCTCTTTAAAATCAGGATTTGTTGAATTAAGCTGTAAATTCTTATCTCTTAAGAAACATACCTGAAAATTAAGAAAATTAGAAAATAATAAAATGATAAAACTGTGCCAACCTTTAAAAACTTTAAAAAGGGTTTCTTGATAAGTAATCTTTAAAGGGTCACCAGTATAAGGACGTTTAGAGGGTGTTTAAAGACCTTAAAACGGACAGTAATGTTTTATGGTTATTTTAATGAATGTTAAATAAAAACCTGGGGTAAAATTGCACGGGAAATGAATAGGCTAAATATTAAGGGTGTGCACTGAGCACTGTGTGAACAAAATATTTAAATATCAAATTTTAAAACAGCAGTTAAATGGACAAACCAAACATTAATTGATGCAACCAAACATCAGTTGGACCAACCAAACACCAGTTGGACCAACTAAACATCAGTTGGACCAACCAAACACCAGTTGGACCAACCAAACATCAGTTGGACACACCAAACACCAGTTGGACCAACCATACACCAGTTGGACCAAGACCAACCAAACACCAGCTGGACCAAGACCAACCAAACACCAGCTGGACCAACCAAACATAAATTGATGCAACCAAACACCAGTTGGACCAACCAAACACCAGTTGGACCAACCAAACATCAGTTGGACCAACCAAACACCAGTTGGACCAAGACCAACCAAACACCAGCTGGACCAACCAAACATAAATTGATGCAACCAAACACCAGTTGGTCCAACCAAACATCAGTTGGACCAACCAAACACCAGTTGGACCAACCAAACACCAGTTGGACCAACTAAACATCAGTTGGACCAACCAAACACCAGTTGGACCAACCAAACCTCAGTTGGACCAACCAAACACCAGTTGGACCAAGACCAACCAAACACCAGCTGGACCAACCAAACATTAATTGATGCAACCAAAAACCAGTTGGAACAACCAAACATCAGTTGGACCAACCAAACACCAGTTGGACCAACCAAACACCAGTTGGACCAACCAAACACAAGTTGGACCAACCAAACACCAGCTGGACCAACCAAACACCATTTGGACCAACCAAACATCAGCTAAACTATCTCAACATTATTTGGACCAACCAAACACCAGTTTGACTAACCAAACTTCAGTTTGACAACCAAACACCTATTTGATGCAGCCAAACAAAGATTTGACTAACAAAACACTAATTTGACTAACGAAACAGCAGTTTGACCAACTAAACAGCATTTTGACTAACCGAACAGCATTTTGACTAACAAAACACCAATTTGACTAACCAAACACCAACTTGACAAACCAAACACTAATTTGACTAACCAAACAGCAGTTTGACCAACCAAACGTCAGCTTGGCCAACCAACCAACAGTTGGAAGAATCCGACAGATAAACAATCTTCTGTTCGAGATTAAGCTTAATAAGTCTTAAGGCTAAACCAATATTCCTAAAATGCATTTTTTAGATTGGTTTTAAACCTGCCTTATTCTACAAATACCAAAGGTTAAAAACTTTCATTAAAAAAAAAAAATTAGAGAAAAAAAATATTAAATTCAGGATTTATAATAATACATTTTTGTATTTTCAAAGAAAAAATATGCCCCTGAAATATTATTGCCTTTTGAAATAACTGCTTGTAAAATTTGACCAGCAAAGGCTTATCAGAAAGTATCAAGCCAGTCAGAATTGTTTAAATTAAAGAATTTAACACAAAATTTAACATTTTTTTGTTCAATAATTCAATGATATTCAATAATTAAATGTATGTATTATTTTAAAATTTAGATTTTTGTGTTTTGTGAGCAGTGAAACTAAAAACCATGAGTGGTTCAACCACACAATATCTAGCTTATGCAAACTATTGTTAGCACCAGGGGGTTTCTGTAACCTAACACTGTGTGAAAAACTAAAAATATTGTAAGACCAAAATTACAGCTAGGCTTAACAGATTAAACAAAAGATTCTAATGTAGAAGTTACTGAATAAGTGAAAAATGAGTGCCGCAGAATTTAAGTTTTAGGCCCCATAAAATAAAAACCAAATATTAGCGATAATTTATTTATCAAACAGATTTTAAAATGGTTTTCACCGTCATAAAGTTAACTCTAAAATAAGTGAAAATGAAATGAAAATAAAGTCAGTTTTTTCTACAGTTTAAGGCGCGGTTTTCGTTTTTAATATTGTCCAAAAATAAACTTGTTCGATCAGTTTATTTTTTTTAATTTGAAATCTACTTCTCTTGTTCTGCGCAAAAAAATATAAAATAAATGAAAATGTTATTTATATCGATGATAGTCATTGGTTTGGAACAAGTTTATAATTACACAGCTAAGTGTGTTTTTCTAACAAAAGAACTTGTGGAGAAGTTGTATCGGATCAATACAGGGTGTTCATCACGTGACTAGATCAAAATATGATGATTCAATTTTTATTTTTTATAAGATGACATCCTGTGAAAAATTAGATAATTTTACAAAATGTCCGAATTTTAAGTGGGACACCCTGTAGGGTAGACCCTAGCCTGGAGTTGGAACAGAAATTAGTTTTTAGAATTGTTTATTCATTGTTTTCATTCTTTTAGTTCTAGGGGTGACATGATAATATGTATTCAAGGGTTTGTGTTACTCTGCCCCCCTCGTCAATACCATGATCCAAAGGTTACAAGCTTAAAAAGAGTGTAATTCAGTTTGTGAGGTGAAATAAAAGGCAGTGGGAGACTTTAAATCTACCCAACCTTGAAAATTGATACTTTGCTTAGTAATCTGGATCTAACTATGTGTTCCATCTCCCAGATCTAAATATTCATTATACTTATAATTCCATACTTCAACCCAAAATCTGCTAAAATCCTTTTACTTAGATTTATCAAATGTTTTAATCTGCTTCTTGTAGTTTTTCAGACAATTTGACAACAATTGAATATCTCCCATTCCTCCATCTTCAATTCTTTAAAGTCCCCCTTCTTCCATTATTTAATCCCCTCCATCCCCTTCTTCCATTATTTAATCCCCTCCTCCCCCTTCTTCCATTATTTAACCCCCTCCTTCCACTTCTTCCATTATTTAATCCCCTTCTTTCTACTTTAATCTCATTACACCCATTTTCCTATTTTCAGCTCCTTTCACCCTTCTTCCTATTTGTATCCCCTTCCAGCTCTTCTTTCTATTTTTAATCCCATTTCATCTCTTCTTCCTATTTTTAATCCCCGCTCCCCATTTTTCCGATTTTCAATCCTCTTTTACCTCTGCTTCATATTTTTAATCCCCTTTCCCCCCAGTTTCCTATTTTTAATCCCTTTCCCCCTTCATCCAAAGCACTAGGTTTTGCATGTATGTGCTAGAAAATCTGCACCTGTTAAATAACACACAGGGGTGTAACTTTTCAAGCAAAGGGGGGGATTTAAAATACATTAGTTTCTTAATAGTCTGTTTGTTTGAGGAGGAGGAGGAGGAGAAGGGGAGGGGGAATAATTATTGCATTTTCCGTTTCAGAGTTAACGAATATAAACTGATTAACTGATTTACATCTTTGACCAGCTGGCTACAAGGGAGGGGAGGGGGCGGATTTTAGGGGGTTATAGGAGACTTGAGGGGGTGCACCTGCTGGGTTAACCCTTTCTTCCTCCCCCCCCCTTCCCCCTTACAACTTCGGTTAACTTCATTTCATTGTTTATAAAATATTATTAAACGTGTAACAATATGAAAGAAACAATGAATCAGAGGATTTCAAACCCCCCCCCCCTCACACTCACAATACACCTTCTATTAAAGCAGAACTTTAACATTAATTCAAATATTAAACTAACCCTATCCAAATACACGAAATCAAATAAACCCAGACAGTTATTCAAAGAAGTTTATTGGATAAAAACGTCAAGAAGGTATTTTCTACCACGGAGCTAAACCATTATATTTATTTTATTGCTTCAATAAATGGGTTCTCCACTAAATTATTAAATAAAAACTATCTTATCAGAAGTTTAGGAAGATAGTAAGAGAAGTTTATGTATTAAGGAATAAAATGTCCTTGATGAGTAACTCTACAAACCTGGAGTTAAGTCTCACTATGAGTAATAATACACTATGATGAGTGTAAAGATATATTATATATCTCGGATCACTATGAATCACAAGCTCTGCACAGTCCGGCCGCTCTGCTACTACTACTACTCTACACTCTACTCATCCTCGATATTCCAGCTTACATGATGTCCGTGGGGGGCGGGGAGCGGGTGCCGGGGGCGGGGGCCGGATCTAACACTTGGAGAAACTCGGCAAAAATTTGATCATTTCCGAAACGGAACCTTTTAAGATTTCGAAAATCCAGCTATTTAAAACCAATTCAATGAATTATGAATAAAACTGTTAAAGGGGCCTATGTATGATATAAACTAGCTTGAGCTTTAGAATCTGAACCCTCTTTATCTATTTAATCCCAACCTAAGGAAGATCTCATTTCTTCTCTTACAGCAGTAAAAACCCTTTGCACTTTGCGCAAACATCCGACAACACAAGACAATGAATGTTTTCTAATTGCTTCCAGCAAATTGTGCCTTATTTTTTTCTTGTTTAAATGGATTAACACTAAAAAAAAGTAAAGAAGAATAATAGATTTACTGATGAGAGCTCCAGGTATAAGAGGAACCTGGAGAGAGGGAAACCTGACACTAGAATAATCCAGCATTCTAAGAAATATTTCAGTTATGACATGACACTGGAGCTAGGACTGAAACAAGGATTGATGGGACAGGGGGAGAAGAAACAAGAAGATTGGAGTGAGGCGTTCTCTGTATGTTTGGTCTGGGATGAACAGACTGAAGAAGCGATGAAAATGATAGTTGAAAAAAAGAAGAGAAGAAAGAGAAGAAGAGAACTTAGGAAAATAGAAAAGAGAGGAGAAAAAAGGCGAGGTAAGAAACTTAAAAAAGGGGAGATCGAAGAGAAAAACAGAGAAGAAAAGAAAAAAATACACAAGAAAAATAGACTGGGAGAAAAGAAAAGAAAATGGAGAAAAGAAAAGTGAGAAAAGGTGAATAGAAAAGTTAAAAAGAAACGTGAAAAGATTAGAGGAGAGAAGAAACTTTCAGGGATGAGAAGAAAAAAAATGAAGAGAGAAGATGGTAAAAGAAAATAAAAATAAAAATAAATAAGGAAGAAAAAAATAAAACAAGAGAAAACAAAATAAATAAGGAGAGAAGAAACTAGCAGAGACAGGACAGAAAGGAACTATATAAGGAGAGAAGAAACTTGCAGAGACAAGACAGAAAGGAAATATATAAGGAGAGAAGAAACTAGCAGAGACAGGACAGAAAGGAAATATATAAGGAGAGAAGAAACTAGCAGAGACAGGACAGAGAGGAACTATATAAGGAGAGAAGAAACTAGCAAAGACAGGACAGAAAGGAAATATATAAGGAGAGAAGAAACCAGCAGAGACAGGACAGAAAGGAAATGTTTGTATCTCATTGTAAGGATAAAGGGTTTAAGAATTCAATAAGGAAGGAGGAGACCAGAGAATAAACGTTTATTGTATAATCGGTTTAAATAGTAAGAGCCAGAACTGATATGTAACCTGAGAAGGAATCCTTGCCCTTCTCCTATACTCACATTACACTCAGAGAGAATTCGTCCTCAAACTAAACTCTGGGCAATATTTTCTTGATCCTTGTATCGAATCAAGGGATCAAAAATGTCGGATAATATCGGCGTTTTAATTGGAACTCGGGGTTTTATGAGAGCTAATATTTGAGCTTGTTCAAAGAATCAGGACTCCATTAAAAGTTTCAGGTTCAATGTGTGTTCTTTCTCCCTGGGTTCTCCGAACCTTAAGGTTCTGGTTCAGGATCCTGTTTTGACAAGGTTTAGGTTTCATTTAGTAGATTAGCGCTCTGTCATCCTTCCTGTGTGATATATGCCCCCCCTGGTAAAAACCAACCCTCCAACCAACCCCCCAACAATTCAAATAAAAACTTCACAATTCACTAGTCCACACAATTTCACATGTCCCATACTTAATTAGACATTCTGAATTTTCGAAAGAAAAAGTTTTTTATGGAAACTTATCGATTACTCGCCACAAATTCTGATTTCCAAACCTTTTATCGTGGACCTTAAAGAATTTATCTCAAAATCCGAAAAAAATATCTTACTAGAAGACATTGTCCTTCATATTTTTTAGCGATTTTGAAAAATAAGTAATCTAATGAGTGTAATCTGCGACAAAAAAGGAATACAATGTAATAGAAGTCTTTTTGTGTCGGAAAATAATTGTTTATAAAAATATGTGTTTTTGGCAAACTCATAATTTCCTGTCGTAGAAACCCTGCCAGAAATGACGGGGATAAAAGAATGAAAAGAAAATATTTATATTATATTTTCCTAAACATGTTTTCTTTTCAAAATATTCGAATTATATTTTCCTAAACATACTTTCTTTTCAAAATATTCGATTTAAAGATTGACGAGAAATTACCACTGAATTAAAATGAAAAAGTTTAATTACGCGTAAGGCCAGACTTTTTTTTGAGTAATTAAGTTTTTTTATTATTAAAAATGATATACTTTAAAAAGTTTTTTTTTCTGCAGAAGCTTTATTTTGCCTCCTTTATCTTAAGTTTTGCTTTAAATTAATTATTGATAATGATTTTTAAAATCTTTAAATAAGATTTTAAATTGTCTAAACTCTGAACATTTAAAACCTGAAATAAACCCACACCATCAAACATACACAATCCTTCACACGCAAACTTCAAACATTTAAAGGGATGATTCACGAAATTTAAAAAATCCTCTAAAATATTTGAGAAACATTTATAAGTAAAAACATCTGTTTTAAATTGTATTCCTTAGCAGAGAGGTGCAGAAATGCAATTCATATTTAGCAGAGTTCAAAGGCTCAAGGTTCAACATTTGTAGGATGAGAAACTGAAGATATCTCAACAATTTTTTCCAAATAACGTCGTCAATCCCTTTAAAAGGCGTAGAGTTGATTAAAAGACCGGATTGAAAACTGTGTGAAGAAAAGATGGAACCCCGCACATCTGTTCCTTCACCTTGTTATACCAAACAAAATTAAATTCAAACCAGAATTTATACATTTTCACAACTCTTCTTATTTTAAAGGAAATCTTTTATATTTATTTATTTCCTAGAATGCAGCTGGTTTTTAGACCACTGATTTGATTTAAGCATATCTTCCTTAAACTTTCCAGAAAATACCAAAATTTGAGTAAATTTTAACAACTTTTGACTTGACTTTTGAGTTTATAATTTTCATATCACAAATGTCATTTTTTAAAAACTACTTCTACATAAAGACCATTTTTGAAGCTCATTTTAAATTTTTTATTGGAGTACGTTAAAAATCGATCGTTTTGATATCATAATTTCCCTTTTTATTAAAGTTTGTATTTAAAGTAATCTTTTCGAAACATGTTTCAGTACTTCTTGGCCTAATTTGGCACTATACAGAAAATTTCGTTGCCTCAAGCACATGGCATAGTTTCCAAGTAGCTAATCCCTAAACCTTTGTAACCCGATGGTGAAAGCCTTTGATATTTCAAATTCAGACCTTTTGATCTAAAAGAATTCATAGTTTCAAATGCGTAAGGGTTCTCTAATCAGGTTTAGATGTAGGGATTGGAAAATAAAAAGGATTTGAGTCTTTGCCACAAACTTGAATATTCCATTTCCCTTATCTTTGCAACCTCGCGGTGTAAATCTTTGATATTTCAAACTTAGATTACTTGATCTAACAGAGTTGATAGTTTGAAATATCGAAGGTCTACGACATTAGGTTGCAAAGATAGAAGTATTAAAATATCAGAGTTTGTGGGGAAGACTCAATTCCTTTGTTTGTTCAGTAATTTTAAAGGAATTAAGTCTTTGTCACAAACTCTGATTTTATAATCCCCATATCTTTGCAAGTCAAATCTCAATTTTGTAGACCTTAGATATTTCAAAATATGAATATTCTGTTAGATCAAATAATCTAAGCTTTAAAAATCAAATGTTTAAACCATCAGATTGCAAAGATATTTGGACTAGAAAGTATGAGTTCGTGGCAAAAACTTTATCAAAACTCCTAACTGTAAATGTTGAATAAACCTTGATGTAAGGAGTAAAGTTTCAAATTTCATGATTTTGTTGACGGATATCAGAACATGACATTACAAATACTTTGTTTTACAGTCCCCAAAACCCGATAGAATTAGAAGAATTTCAATAAAAAACATTCCCAAAAAAATTCAGGATTTTGAATTTTTAAGATGAGATATTATTTTTATACATTCTGCAAGTTCTTTGTCTTATGGGATTTGTAACAGTTTGAATAGGAAAGAAAAATGAATTACAAAAAATCAGTTCATTCTCGCATTTTTTTAATTGTCTAAATATATTAAAAAAAAAACTTTAGGTTTTCTATACAAATATACACAAAAATGTAGTTTTTAATATTTTCTCACAATTCTGACTCGTTGGAACTTTGATCATATATTTCGTAAAAATAACTTTATACCAAAACTTTTGTTTTGAGTAAAAAGACATTTTGAAAAGTGTAAAAATATGTTTAAAGGATTGTTGTAGATAATTGATAATTAATCAAAGTATTTCTGAGCTAGATAATGTTTCCTATCTCAGATTTCATTGCATTCCAACCTCCGGACACATTTCAAAACTATATTTATGCAAGCTTTTACTGATAGGATGGCGTGGACGTTATTTCGAAGACCTTCTTCTTAAATTCTTAAATTTTGGATAATGGCACATACATATTTTCTGACGAAATATCAAGGGAATTGTATTTTTATACTAGCTGAAGAACCCAGCTTTGCCTGGAAGATAAAATTTCTGCATAAAAGTTAACCCACTGACTTTAAAGCTTTAAAACCAAGATAGACAGTCCGTGGTTCTACCGAGTTTCACAATCAAAATTTGCAAGTTTAAAAGTTATGATCGGACATACAGACAAAAAAACGAGACAGACAAAAAGAGATTTCTACTTTCTATACATAGATATATTTACAAATATGTATAAATATAAACTTTAAAAATGCCTTTCGCTAAAATTTTATTCTGCTTTCTTTAGTTAATATTGCTCATGAAAAAAATGTTAAATATTTTTCTTTTATTCATTTATTTATTTGGGACATAGTTACAATCTTTAAATGCAGATTCCTCGTTTATAAATCAATGGAGGAGAGATCTGCCTTTGGCATTTAAAACGTCTACATAGTGTCTCTCTATCATCCGCGGTTAATATTTCATTCCTAATCCAGACATCGTGTCACAGACGGACTTAGAAAATATTAATAATAGTTCAATATTTTAATCTTTTGACGGGAGGGAGGGAGGGAAGGNGTAAATACTCCTTAAAACATGTTTAATTTGACAATGTAAATTAGTAAATTTAAGGAAGGAAGGAAGGAAGGAAGGAAGGATATGATAATGATATGTAAAAGAGAAAACATAAATCTCTGTATCAATATCTATTAAAGAACAAGTTTCTTCCCTTCCAAGTAAATCTTGTGGAAAATTGGTATTATGAAGAAGAATCCTATCGATCCTAACTCAACCAGTGGAGGAGCTAATACCATTCATCAACTCTGTTTATAATATATATATTTAGTGGTTTATATTATTTATAGATTTACGTGGTTGAGTGCGCAACCAGCGAGCAATGAGGTTTTCATTTTAATGGTTAATAAACTTACCCCGGATACCGGACCAAAGGGAGCATTGGTCTCTCTTCTAACTCCAAGGGTAGCTCCAGTTTTTCTAATCTTACTCCGGGTACCAGGTAAAGGGGAGCTGCCCAAGATACTTAAATATTACCCCAGAACCAAGAAAAGCTCGGGTCTCTTTAAACTTTCTCTATGTTCAAAGGGTAGCTTTAAGTTCTTTTTTCTTTCTCAATTTAACATGGAGAGCTGATGTCTCTCTAATCTTACTCCTGGAAACCAAGGAGAGATCAGGTCTCTCTAATCTTACTCCTGGAAAACAAGGAGAGCTCAGGTTCCTCTAATCTTACTCCTGGAAACCAAGGAGAGCTCAGGTCCCTCTAATCTTACTCCTGGAAACCAAGAGGAGCTCAGGTTCCTCTAATCTTACTCCAGGAAACCAAGGAGAGCTCAGGTCTCTCTAATCTTACTCCTGGAAACCAAGAAGAGCTCAGGTCTCTCTAACCTTACTCATGGAAATCAAGGGAGTTCTTGTCTCTCTAGTCTTACTCCTGGAAACCAAGGAGAGATCAGGTCTCTCTAATCTTACTCCTGGAAGCCAAGAGGAGCTCAAGTCAGGTCATTGGTATTTTACTCCAGAAAACCAAGGAGAGCTCAGGTCCCTCTAATCTTACTCCTGGAAACCAAGGAGAGCTCAGGTTCCTCTAATCTTACTTCTGGAAACCAAGGAGAGCTCAGGTCCCTCTATTCTTACTCCTGGAAACCAAGAGGAGCTCAGGTTCCTCTAATCTTACTCCAGGAAACCAAGGGAGTTCTGGTCTCTCTAGTCTTACTCCTGGAAACCAAGGAGAGATCAGGTCTCTCTAATCTTACTCCTGGAAACCAAAGGGACCTCAGGTCTCTCTAGTCTTACTCTTGGAAACCAAGGAGAGCTCAGGCCTTTCTAATTTTACTCCTGAAAGCCAAGAGGAGCTCAAGTCAGGTCATTGGTATTTTACTCCAGGAAACCAAGGAGAGCTCAGGTCCCACTAGTCTTACTTCTAGAAACCAAGGAGAGCTCAGGTCCCTCTAGTCTTACTCCTAGAAACCAAGGAGAGCTCAGGTCCCTCTAATCTTACTCCTGGAAACCAAGAGGAGCTCATGTTCCTCTAATCTTACTCCAGGAAACCAAGGAGAGCTCAGGTCTCTCTAATCTTACTCCTGGAAAACAAGGAGAGCTCAGGTCTCTCTAACCTTACTCATGGAAATCAAGGGAGCTCTGGTCTCTCTAGTCTTTTTCCTGGAAACCAAGTAGAGATCAGGTCTCTCTAACCTTACTCCTAGAAACCAAAGTGACCTCAGGTCTCTCTAGTCTTACTCCTGGAAACCAAGAGGAGCTCAAGTCAGGTCATTCGTATTTTACTCCAGGAAACCAAGGAGAGCTCAGGTCCCTCTAATCTAACTTCTAGAAACCAAGGAGAGCTCAGGTCCCTCTAGTCTAACTTTTAGAAACCAAGGAGAGCTCAGGTCCCTCTAGTCTTACTCCTAGAAACCAAGGAGAGCTCAGGTCCCTCTAATCTTACTCCTGGAAACCAAGGAGAGCTCAGGTCTCTCTAGCCTTACTCATGGAAACCAAGAGGAGCTTAAGTCAGGTCTCAATAATTTTACTCCTGGAAACCAATGAGAGTTCAGGTCCCCCTAATCTTACTCCGGGAGACCAAGGTGAGCTCAGCTCCCTCTAACTTACTCCTGGAAACCAAGGAGAGCTCAGGTCCCTCAAATCTTACTTCTGGAAGCCAAGGAGAGCTCAGGTCCCTCAAATAATACTCCAGGAAACCAAGGGGAGCTAAGGTATCTCTAATCTTATTCCTGGAAACCAAGGAGAGCTCAGGTCCCTCAAATCTTACTTCTGGAAACCAAGGAGAGCTCAGGTCCCTCTAATCTTACTCTAGGAAACCAAGGAGACCTATGGTCCCTCTAATCTTACTCCGGGAACCCAAGGAGACCTAAGGTCTCTCTAATCTTACTCCGGGAAACCAAGGAGAGTTCAGGTCCCCTAGTCTTACTCCTAGAAACCAGGGAGAGCTTAGGTCCCTCAAATAATACTCCAAGGGGAGCAAAGGTATCTCTAATCTTACTCCTGGAAACCAAGGAGAGCTCAGATCTCTCTAATCTTACTCCTGGAAATCAAGGAGAGCTCAGGTCTCTCTAACCTTACTCCTGAGAACCAAAGAGAGCTCAGGTCTTTCTAATCTTACTCCGGGAAACCAAGAGAGGATCAGGTTTTCTAATTTTATTCCTGGAAACCAAGGAGAGCTCAGGTCCCTCAAACCTTACTCTGGGAAACCAAGAGGAGCTCAGGTCTCCCTAATCTTGCTCCAGGGAAACCAAAGTGAGCTCAAGTCTCTCTAATCTTACTCATGGAAACCTAGGAGTTTTTAAATTTACTTTAGGTACCAAAGGGAGCTTTGAAAATTCACTTCGAGTAAAAATAGGTCTCTAAATTGATATACTGAGGGTCTCCTGTGTTCCCTGGTTTAATATCAGAGAAGAGGAAAGGTATTTAGAGGGGTATGTTGGAAATGGGAAGGAGTATGGGAAAGGGGGTTATAAAAAAGTTGGAAATAAAGAAAGGATAAAGAAGAAGGAATATGGAACTAACAAAGACAGTGGTTGGTTTACAGAAAAAATATAGAAAGTGGGAGGGAAGGAATCAAAGTTAATATCAATAAACCCATTAACCTGATTTATTGTAACAATTATATTAATCTATCGATATAATTATTACTTACAAAACATTATTTTATGAATAGATGAATAGGAAATATATTAATGTAATATATTAAAGAAACCATCGTAAAAAAGACAAGATTTATTTAAAATAGGATGATTAGGTTAAAAATAGAGACCCGTCTCTTTTAACAATTTTTTGTTTAATTTTTATCCTTCAGTTGCGCACTGCGTGCAGTGTTATTTTATCATCAGATTTATAATTAATTACATCCTCGTTAATGCGCAATAAAACGGTAGGCTGCAATAAAATTATCTACATTTAATTAATTAAATCATTAAAGATTGCCCCGGGCTCAGGCTTAAGTATGTTAGAAACAAATATCAGTTAATATCTGTACTTGTAACTGTTATAAGTAGGTTTAGCGGAGATAAAATAAATTTTTTAACAAAGAAAAGACCAAAAAGGCAAAATAAGGGAATTTATTAGTAGATAGATTACTTCAAATAGATTGACAACCTATTCGGGGTTCTTATTGAGTTTAAAATTAGATAAAAAATGAATTTTTCACCTAGGAACTTCAAATGCATGGTTTGGACATTTTGGAATGATTTTCCATGTTCTTTTGACGCCAAATATTTAAATTTCTCCGGGTCTAATTTTCTGCAAGCTGGGTTTCTCCACTAATAAAGAAATGAAAAACACTGATCAGGGAAGGGATTGAGGGAAGAGGAAAAGGGTGGAGCCAGGGATTTGATATTTATACTCTCAAATATTCTAATAGAGCACGGTAGACTTGATTATCCGTCCTAACCTACCATTATCCATAATTAACTCATTCTAAACTCTACAGGGTGTATCAGTGTATAAGTTAGTAATTTTAGTAGATTTTACAAATGATTAAATCTGAAAAAGAATTCATAATTAGATGTCCTTCTGCCATAAATCTTTTTTTTACAATCGCGAGAATTTCGGGACAGCCTGAACTGACCTCTTCAAAATCTTTGGGACACCCTGTATGGGTCTTTACCGAAGGTATAATAATCTTAAAACTATACTGAAAGCGTGCACGCTTTAAATGTATTCGCATATGTTTGAATACAATACATGGCTTGTCATACATGGTACTACATTGTACTTGTAATGTACATGCATAGCTATTGCTATTATAATGTACAAACATATATTGTATAAACTATAGATAAATATTGTACTATAAAGAAATATAAAAATATATTGTATAAACTATAGATAAAGATTGTACTATGAAGAAATATAAAAATATATTGTATAAACTATTGATAAAGATTGTATTATGAAGAAATATAAAAAAACACCAACGTTTTGATAAAAACAATGGATTAAAGTCACTGTAAATATTTTTTTCTTAGCATAACAAAAGACAACTTTCAAAAACTTTAATTTTGAAGTATATTCAAAAACCTCTCAAAGGAACTTAAACTCAGATAGTTAACCCGATGAAGTAAACCTTTTTTCATTTGAAAGTTTGACAATTTGATCATAGTTTGAAATATCTAAGGTATACTATAAATAGGTTGCAAAGATATAAGAATTTGAAAAATAGATTTTGAGGCTAAAGTTTCTTTGTGTGGAGCCTTTTGAAGGTCAAAACATCTTTAAACTATTTGAAAACTATATGCATATTATATTGAAATGTACGCTTTATTTTGAAGTTTACATAGTCCTTAATGTTTATATTTACTTTGTATATACAAAGTATAGTATATATGTAAAATTAAAAAAATCATGTATTTGGCAGCAAAAGTTTAACATCTTCCACATAAGCGACTAAAATTGCTTTTATTTAACATAAAATCGTTTATTTGGCAGGGAGCAATTTTTTTCTTTCGAAATTTAGAGTGTATGAAGAGCATCTCTATAATATGCATTTAAATCGAACGTAAATTGCTCATATCAACAAAATGAACCAATGCTCTCCTCTTTTATGAATAATTCTGTAACATACTTTAAAATAAAACTTTCATTAATTAGTTAATTAGTTAATCAGTTAATTGTGCATGCATGCATTAGCCAGATAACAGGGACTGGGCAAAGCGTTAATTAAAGCATATTTATGACTTAATAGATTTAAACTCCAGGCAAACAGCAAATTCAAGGTAGATGGAGAGGGAGGCAGATAAAAAAAGAAAAAGGATTATATATATAAGAAATAAAAAACATAAATTATTTTTTTTGATTATTCGATTCACTCGTATTTTTGTCTAACTATCTACTATCTTCATGTCTCAAATTCTTTAATATAATTTTTTCCATATCTTACAATTTTCCATCCTTGAATCCTTTGATTCCTCGAACCTTGGTAGAATTAGATTGATTGGAAAAATATAAAGAATTTTTGAAAATATTTAATATCTGACCTCCGGGGCGCTCGCCTTACAAGGGTTTGTCACGCATTCAAATGATCCTACTCAGGTCTCCTGATTGAACTGTGGATTGATAAATGAACCTAGATATATCAACTCTAAACCTTAAACCTCCCATATCCCCCTAATCCCTTATCTATCCATCCCTTCACCCTTTAACCCCTAATATATCCCTCCTTTCTACCTACACCCTATCCCTCCCCCACCCCTCCCTTATCCATACCTTATCCCCCAAACCTCTCCCTTATCTACATAATTTCCCCGTAGCCCTAAACTTCATTATTTCCTTTAAAATTAGTTTCCCTATTTTCTATCTTATTTCCCCAGCATTTAAATCTTTTTTTGCAGGTGACACAGCATGCAAAAGTGATAATATAAATTCTATTAATGGAATTGAGTCTTTGTCACAAAATCAAATTTACTTATCCCTATATATTTGCGACCTGGTGATGTACATTATTTGATCTAACAGAATTCATAGGCCTCAGATACTGGAGTGCAAAGACTAGATGTTTAGAATTGTTAGTCCATTACATTTCAGAAATGCTGTTGTCAATTTTTATTCACTCATTCATACTTTTTAAAGATTTTTAAGATTTCTAAAGATTTAAACAGAGTTTGAAGAAAAATTATTCTATTGTGCCACATTCAGAGTTAAATTGTGATTTAATGTGAATAAAATGAAACCGGAAGTCAGTCAGTCAAATTTTTTTGCTTAAATTTTAAAGTGTCCACATTGAATATCGAAATCAAGCGTTCAGGATTAATAATATTCACAGAAAGTTCTGATCTCTGGTTTATTTTCCATATATGCCTGGTTTCAAATTTTCATGCAATACCTATACCTGGTAAGTTTGAGGCTCATGTAGCTCATGTTCCTGAGTGGAATTGGGCGTAGAGTACTTCACCACAGGGATGCAGTCAAATAAATAAATAATAATCTCCCTACTTTTATAAATTCATGAACTTAGGGGTGCTAAGAGTAGAAAAACAACGAAACTGTGAGATATAAGTAAAGTATGGTTCACTTTGAAAGAAATGATAAAGGAATTGAGTTTTTGCCACAAACCTAAATTTTCTTATTCCTAAATCTTTGCATCCCAATGTTTAAACTCTTGTTACTTTAACAGAATATATAGTTTGAAATATCAAAGGTCTACGACATCGCGTTGCAGAGATATAGGCATTAGAAAATTCGAGTTTGTGGCAAAAACTAAATTCCTTTAAGACGCTTTTCAATCATTTATTTAGCAAAAGTCCAATTTTATCTTTCTGTATTTTAATGTACAGTGTACAGTGTACATTGTACATTGTACACTGTACATTGAAGGCTATTTCGGAATATGCACGATAACTCCGTTATTCTTGTGCATATTCTGAAAATGTAAAAATCCCCGAATTTCTGAAATCTTGACTGATTCATTCTAATCTGGCAAATGCATAGATGTGTTTGCGTATTTACATTCTACGAATCCAGGAACCTCTTTCTGTCTATTTATCTTGGTGACGTCAGATGGGACGGACTACAAGGATGGGTTCATTGATAAAACAGCTGGATCATAGGATAGATAGTTAGTTAGATAGTTTGATTAATAGATTAAGGTAGTTAGAAGGCTAATTAGGATTATTGGATAACTAGATAGTTAGATAGTTAAATAGCTATGGTAGTTGTGCAGTTATATACAAGAAATCTGTAAGTTACTTAGAAAGACATTTATGAAGTTAGTTAGTAAGATAGTTAATCATTTAAGGAGACCATTTTACAATTTGCTATTCAGATAATTAATTATTTTGAAGGACTGTTTAATAGATAGTTTAGATTTAGATTTAGTAAATTAATAAAAGATACAGTTATATAGAAAGTTATTCAGATAGTTAATTATTTAGAGAGACAGTTATATAGAAAGTTATTCAGATAGTTAATTATTTAGAGAGACAGTTATATAGAAAGTTATTCAGATAGTTAGTTATTTAGAGAGACAGTTATATATTAGTTAGTCAGATAGATAATTATTTAGAGAGAGAGTTATATGGTTAGTTAGTCAGATAGTTAATTATTTAGGGAGACAGTTATATAGTTAGTTAGTCAGATAGTTAATTATTTAGAGAGACAGTTATATAGTTAGTTAGTCAGATAGGTAATTATCTAGAAAAACAGTTATATAGTTGGTTAGTTAATTATTTAGAGAGACAGTTATATATTAGTTAGTCAGATAGATAATTATTTAGAGAGAGAGTTATATGGTTAGTTA